>NW_028297113.1:1289483-1479483 GCF_055798465.1 Pogonomyrmex barbatus | reverse complement strand
TTGAGATCGTAGGTGAGCTAACGGTCGTTGTATCTTGGCATCGACAGAAAAAATTTTCTCGTCCGAAAAAATGTGTCCCGCAACTTTGTTTTTCAATGAACACAGAAGCAAATTACAGCGAGCAACTCTGTTTATCTTGGCAGCCTCGGAGAGCATTTGTCGAACTTTTATCACGTAGGACTTGAAGTGTAGAACCTCTTCAGCAATTCAACGCATTGTAGTGTCACTCATACCTAGTGTTTTTGCCAATTTCGTCAGCGATAGTCTGGGTTCTCTGAGATGAGTTTTTGAATCCCTTCGAGAATTGCTGGAGTCTTTACCGACTTTTCTTTCGAATGGCTCTTCCTCGTCAGGTTGGCAGAATCTTCTTCGAATGTCTCCGAAGCCAAATATTTAGCCGCAACGTCATATACATCGGATACCCGAAGAATCGAATAATTTCGATCTGCAAATGCCCAGCGCGAAGACCTTTGATTATCGCCGCTCTTCAGTTATCTCCGCATTCGATCATATCCGCTCATATTCGGACATTTTGAGATTATGTTTACTACAAATATCTGACTTGAACATCTACCACTGAAGTTAAATGAGGCAGGAAATTCAAATTTAAATTTATCCGAATTTTGGTGACGAACCCTGTACATTCTGTATAATTCAATGATCTTGCTCTGCTTATTCGTGAGAGATTATTTGTAAATAAAAATGCTCTAATAATAATAATTAAGTGAAATAGAATTCAATCTTGAATTCTAGATCATATAATAAAAAAAAAAATTATGAAAACTTTTCGACTATTAAAGATACACATATATATATATATATATAATTCTTTAATGAAAAATTTCGGTTGTGGATCTTTAATTATTACCCGATCGATGTTTTAATTCTCTGATTATTAAATACTTTACTTGTTAAATTTATTAAGCATAATTATACAGTCTTTCTGAATGAAAAAATTTAATTCATAAAGCTTTATCTCGCACAAACACACATATATCTCACATTTTTCTTATTCCTTTCAAATATAATTTATTTTATAAAAATTAAGTACACAAAATGATGGTATACATGTACAGAAATGTATAAATAATCGTTATCTTTAGTAATCATTATTCTCAGGCAAGATATAAGGCACATATATTCATTCGTGTCGCTTGAATACTATTCTAGTATGTACAGTGCACATTTTCACTAGCTTGTTAACTCACAGATGTGTGAATTGCAGTATTTTTATAAGCCAAACATTAAATAATTTATTAAAAAAAGTTTTTATACACTCATATTTACAATTTTTATCCTTTGCCGCCACACGCAAATTCCAATCATCGAAATATATGACTTCATCATATTTCTTTTTTATTCGCGATATAACATTTGATATATATATATATATATATATAATTTTGATATGATTGAGTAAACAAATTAAATATATTATGAAATACGTCATAATATAGCATTAATTATGAATGATATTAATAATTATTCTTTCAATCTTTGTTGCAGCTAGAAAAATACTTATAAAAATAACAGACATACACATACACATCAAGATAATGTTAATATATGACTCAGCCATTACTTCATTAATTTATAAAAAAAAAAAATACTTCTAATAACTCTATCTAGTAAAATTAATTATACTATCTCCTTTTCGACATTGGCAATTTTAATAGTTAAATATACCTATACGTATCGTGTATCCTTACGTTATGTACTTTAAATACATAAGCCTTTTTTTATTATAAATTCTTTAAAAGTAGCCCGTTGTAAAAGTGGCATAGAAATGTATCGCTAGAAGGAATAAAAAAATTACTAACAACGTCGTCCAGTGCTCATCAGTTTGCACCGATAAGTAGATATGTAACAGTTAACTCAGTTACTTCGCAGGTACATTAATTAAACTTCATACCTACTTAACGGGCAAAGATGTTAATAACGTTCTCTTACAAAAAGAAAGAGAAAGAATATGTCACAGATTGCAATCAGATCGTTTAACTTTTTATGCACTATAAAGAGGGACTATTTCAGCTGCCGTGAAAAGCTGTATCTGTTGATAAAGAACACGTTAAAGAAATATTTTTTCGCGATACTATAATCGATTAGCTGTAACAGATTATATTGGATATAAAATATAATGCAATGTATTTCTCTGCCGGGAAATCTGAAGCGTCAAGTATATATTTTCCCGTGCAAGTTACGCGAAATCAATCCCAATCTGTAGCGGAAATCAATCCCAATCGGTAGCGATATATTTTGAACATATCTACTTAAGACACCCTGTAAATGTCTTGCAACAGTCTCATCGTTGCGATAGCTGAACGTTAAATACAGTCTATAAGTTTCTCATTGAGATAACGTGTCGACAAGTCCTCACATTTTTCTCCGCGAAATGAAATTTGTTAACAGACTTGTGGATGAATACGAATGAGAAGTCCGTCTTTGAGGATGCGGGTCGGGCCGCGTTCTTACCGTCTATAAAACAGAGATATGGCTGCGATCATTCTCACAAACGTTGTTCGATAGGCAGCGGCCCTTGGCGCAGAGACGACGACTCGCTATGTGACGTAACATTCACGTCAGACCCGGCTGCGTCGCCGTTGTTATGGCCGTTGTTGCTGCCATTGTTGTTCTGGCCGTTTAGAAACGACGTCATTTCCATCGATGACTGTTGTCCGCTCTGGATTTAGAAACATGCGTGTTCGTTCGTTCGTTCGCTTCGTTTTTCAGATCTAGAGCGTGTAAGTGGTAACGTGCGTGTGTCGCGTTCGGAAAAACAAAAGAAAAGCGGCTCCAGAGAGAATGCAGAGAGCGAGTAGAATTAAAGAGCAGCGCGCGACCAATGCTAAAACTAGAAAAGACTAGTCTCCTTAATATCGGATAGTTTAATGTCGGATTTACACTACTAGACGAGAGCAGAAATCGATGTTTAGTTACAAACGCAAATGCAATGCTCGCACAAGATTTAGTAAAACATCTCGTTTGATTAAGAACTCAACTCGTACGTAAATTGTACTCGTAAATTGTTCTTCTAGTAAATTGTTAAAGCAACGGAATTTTATTTTAATTTTACACCACATGTTTTCCGCATTCGTCTAGAATCGTACTCACTCCCGGAAAGAAAGTAAATGACTGATTAGAAGCAAGAAACTATATTTCGAAGAAATCAAATAAATAAAATTGTATACGGAGAACTTGAACATGAAATTCTCTCGATTAATTTTCATTTTTGCTGGATAAAAGTCGAATGTAAGCATTCAGTTCCGTTACTTTCTTCCGGTGAAATAAAAGTGCAGATGTTGTTACTTACAAATACTGACCTTAGGTTGCATTATGTCTTCGGATGCATCAAGTCCGGCAAGCGGATTGGACGTAATGTTAATCTTGGAGTCTGTGACTCCACCGTTCATTACTCGCCCATTTGTTATCGGTTTACCTGTGTCCCATTAAAAAAAGAGAACGTTATCTACATTCAAGATTATAAACAAAAATGCAAGAACACAAATGCATTTGTCAAATTATTTCACATACCTTCACTTTGCGATTCCTGATTTTGTTTGTATTTCGCTCTTTTGTACAAGAATCTTGCTGCGAAGGCGAGAGCAATTAGAATAATCGAAGCTCCGAATACGCCACCGATTATAGCGTGTATACTGACATTCTTATTACTCTCGCTCGGTCGCAATTTATTTTCCGCTGCCACTTGCTGAACCGGATGCTCGACGATGAGCTTTTTAGTTTTTTCCCGCAATATCTGAGAAAATTCCGATGCCGCGTCCACGGAGAAGCTCTGTACTTTGAATTCGTATGTAGTGTCAGGTTGTAAATGAGAAATGGTCATGTTAAAGGCATCCTTGCCCTCGACAGTAGTCTTTAGATAATCGCCAGCTGTGGTGGAAGCCCGATGATATATATAAAACCCGTCGATTTCTGCCGATTTGTCGGGATTCTGCCAAATCAACAACACCTGATGCGGTCCCAATGCCTCGGTATTAGTTAACAAGGGTATTGGCATTTTGTTGCTTTCAATACCAGTGTCTCTATTGAGATGGAAACGCCCGGAATTTGGGCTCAATTTATTGTCGTTATTCGAATATACTGCCGCAATCCTGAATTTATAAGTATGATTAGGCTGCAAATCGGTTACTTCGAAGGATCGTACATGATTTGGTATCTCGGAATTAGCCGTCATCCACTTATTGCCAGGCGACTTGCCGTTAACTAGTTTTGAATTAATTTCTCGATACTGGACTTTAAAAAATTGTATCGGTAGACCTTTGTTCTCCGGCACCGACCACCGTACCATGACAGAGATATCGGACAATCTTGTGACATTAGGTTGATTTGGAGGTACTAAAAGCAGTGCTGCTGAAAAGAAGGCGAGGAATTTAATAAAGATATCATTCTCTTGACTGAAATGTAAAAGATTGAAGAGACACTATAATATATTATGTAATTATTGGTATAGAAATAAATAAAATATAAAAAAATAAAAAGTATGACTCTTAATTATAATATATTAATTATATACATTTATATGCATTTTTTTCACTGTAATTCCGTTTGCTTATAAAGTAATTAAAGTTTACATATCGAAACATTAAAATGGTCCACCAAAAGCTGCGCCATTGAGCCTATGGTGAGTAATAAGCGGCGGGAAGGCATCGGTTGGAAGAAAAATAGCAAAAACAACTAACTCATATCGCTGTGTTCGGAGGCTCGCAAGTTCTGGCCAGGGACTCCGCCCCCTGGACCCCCACGTAAAAAAGATCGACATCTTCTTTCTTTATTCTTATTTGTATTTAATATATCAATCTAGATGCTGTCGAATATGGAGATTGGAATTATATCCGCGATTAAGAAGTTGGATATAACAATAATAAGTTTTAAATAATTTTACTTACAATTAGTTTCGAGAAGAATAAGATCGTAAATCTGAATAGTTTGAAGGAAAAGTGCAAAAAAAATGAAGTCTATTACGATATTCAGATATGCTACACATATACAAGAAAGAATTTTAAGATTTTTAAAATTGTATTCGTTAATTGCATTTGCAAATTAAAACGGTTATTTTATGCTTATTTTCTTCTTATCAAATAATTAATACAATGCATTCAGTTTTTAAAATGATTAAAAATTAAGCGACAATCCGGAATAAGATAATCAAGGATTAAATTATTAATTATGCGGAAACTGTTAATTTTATGCTTAAAAATTACGAGTTCTAAAATTTTTTACGAAAGAAAACCGTGCTGAAGAATTTAATCGGCGATATCGCGACCAAACAATCGATAAAACGCTCGATAAGGAAACGTACGGAACGACGATAACACAAAAGCAAATAACTACCTGCGCCTCCCTTCTTCTTTCCTTCTTTATTCCTACGTCTACCGCCGCCCCTGGTATGTTTATGCCTCGACACGGTTCCGTATTCCGGCTTCGATTCGACCTTGCCGCCGACAACGTGCTCCTTCGGTTGTACCTGTAACAGGTTGTATCCTGAATGTGATCCATATTCGTTGCTGGCGACGCACTGAACGATTCCGGCGTGTTTCTTCTCAACTTCAGATATGAGAAGAGTGGAGCCTATCATGTCCTGTGTCCTGCTGGGCATCAAAGACTCTCCGTTGATAAGCCACTCGATAATCGGTTGCGGCTCACCCATCACGTCACATGAGAGCTGTAATTTTCCACCCTCGTGGAACTTGCAGGCACTCGGCTGTTTCGTGACTCTCGGTGGTTCCACCACCCTTAGGATTATCGCTGACTTGATTTGTCGATTATCGGTGCCCCACACGCAATCGTATTCCCCGCGATCAGCCGGTTGCACGTGGACCAACGTTAGACCGGTGGACGATCTGATCGATTTCGATGGTAGAGAGCCGCCTAGACGAATCCAGGTGACGCGTGGCACCGGATAACCAGCACCGAAACATTCCAACGTAACATTCTTGCCACGCAGAACCGTGTATTCTGTTTGTGGTTGTTTAGTGAGGTATGGAAATGTAAAAGTCAAATTCGTGTGTACCGTCAAAATGGTCTTATAATTGCTCGTGAATGTTTCCTGCGTTATGTAATTGTAAACGCTACAGTGGTACGATCCGCTATCTACCGATCTGACATTCCTGATGACCATTGTCTTGCCGTTCACCAGATCCGTATTTTCGATAGGCACCTTACTCTTGTAAAACTGTACTATGGCCTCCGGTTCCGAATACGGCACGGGACAAGTAATTGGCACGGTATTACCTTCTGCCACTTCAAGGAAAACGTCGGCCTTGTCGGAGAATTTGTGTATCATCGCGAGTGTCAATTTTGCTGGATCTGACGCTAAGCCGCTGATGCCTGTGAAGGAATTAAAAATGAACAAATCTTTTGTATACTTTTTGAATCAAAGCCATTTTATCACAATACTAATATTATCTCGTGTTGCGTATATTTTTCAAACAGAAAAATTTTTATCGAACAAGATATGTAAAATATCGAATGTCTCACCAAAGAACGCGATACAACGATAGTCCCCGGCCTTCGACTCGTTATCGAAAGTGACAACGTGTCGAGATGTCTTGCCACCGGCGTTATTGAGATTGGCCAGGGGGATCCATTTGTTTGAGCCAACGGGTCTGTGGTGCCAAGCGAAACGCTCCGCGGGGATGTTGAGGCTGCACTCGAAGTTCACATCATCATTCAATGGAGCGGCCAGAGGCTGCGGGTGTCGAGTAAAGGACATACTCAACTCCTGTATTTTGTCGTCCTCTGCTATGAATATTGGAAGCGACTGTTATTATTCTCCTCCATGATTCGGAGTATGTTTACGTAACACTGTCCTAAGAAACACTTACCGCATGTATACGCGATCGGACTGTAAAGCAGGATGACGATGACGCCACATAAAGAGGAGATGGATGTCATCTTGACACATTCTGCAAGCACGAAAGAAGACAGTGCTATTTATGTTAACTAGACATTTTGTGTGTAAGCGCTGGTCGTTTTTCCGGTCCTTCGTCCGCCGCGGGAAAGCGAATGCGTCGGAGTGTCGGCGAAGACCCACTAAAATTAATACCGAGCAAGCATGCCGTTTAAGTTTAGAACGCCGAGTTCATATGAAAATAGAACGCATTTTTCGCCCTAAATTAAGGAAATATGAAATGGCAATGATAATTTATCTTGTACCAATTGCAATTTCACATATGATCGGATACGATACGCGCGTTTATCTTAAACAGAAAGTGGATGATAATAATAATCAGGAAAGAGTCGCTAAACATTACCAATCGCACAAGTCGTACCTCACCGTATTTTATATTATTTAACATAAAAAACATTTTAATAACAAAAGCATGAAATAAATAATGAGTAATAGCTTAACAAATTACACCATTGCTTGTTAATACCATTTAACAAAATAAAGTGTAATTTATGTTACTTTTTTATGTATTATATATGATGATATATTAATTTATGTTAATATATTAATAATGATATAATTAAGCAATTTTATTTTGAATTTTTATATTTTCATAAAAGATTTATTGTAAAATTTATATTCATTATATATACATTTTTGTAATTATTAAAAAATTGTAATTATAAAAAATATTTTCATAAAATTTATCAAGTTTTTTAAATATCAACACAAGGATTTTCTATATTATTATAAAATTGATAATTGATAACAGTAAATTAATAGTTAATATGAATAAAAATGTCAATTGTAAAAATAAATTCAAATAATTTCAATTTTGACATCTTTAATCTTTTCTTCGTTGTTGTTATTTCATTGTTATTTATTAATTATTAAATATTTAATTCTTGTTTCAAAAAATTATTAATAAAATAGATTTATAATTCTCTTAAGTAATCTATTAATGATTTCTTTTATTAATTTTATATTTTTAATTATTTTCATTCATAAATTCGATACTTTCAAAGAAAATATAATTAGAATACTCAGGTATGATTTAGTGATCGATTATCTAACTTTGCACCATATGTTACAAAAAGATTTATAACAAATTAATTTGTTATTGATGAAAAGTTGAACATGTAATAAAAGGCGTTTGAAAATCAAACGACAATTTCTAATATTTATTTGCGTACAAATCAGAATCAAATGAGAAATAAAAAAATAGTCCAATAGTACGTACAAGATCATTCTGCAAAATACCATAAAGATCATTCTGTAAAACACCACAAGATCAGAGCACATAAAAATTGATTTTTACGTTTGTTTACCGTGTTATATTTTTATAATACTAAATAATTTATTTCTTTACTTCGCTGAAGATAACTCGAAGACGAGTCAAAAATCTTCGAAATCGAATTGCGTCCACGAATGAAATAAATTTATATGTTTGTGTATTGAATAAATAAATAAGCTATTTTTTTTTAAAAAAAACAAGCACGCACTATCAACAGCGTTGACTCTTGACTAGCCTATTTAATTTAATTTTCTCGATTTGTACCATGAAGATCATCTCTTCTGGCTGATCTGTATTATCTGATTCTTAAAGTTGCCACCATTGCAAACCTTAAAAGAGAGAAAGAAAGGAACAGAATAATACACGTAACGCGCGCGCGCGCGCGCGCGAACGGCCAAGAGAACGATCCTCACGCGACTCGGAACGACGGAGTGATAACGAGCAATGAAACGTAACGGGGGTTTTTGTTTCCCCTCGTAATAATAACGAGAAAAGGGAGTCGGGTGGCGGGGCCCGATGACGCGTGGCTGTCTAGAAAATATCCATATACGGCGACGAAAGCTGCCGTTCATTGCGCGAACCGTTTTACACCCACGTGCCCGCTCTCGCGCGAGGCCATCGGGGAAACGCGGCGCGCCCGCGATAGCGAAGAGCGGCGGTAATAATTCTTTCTCGATCCGAGAGCGCTATAACGCGCCGCGGCGGATACGCGCCGGTACGAGATACCCGCGCGTAGGTATATCCATTCACATCACGGATCGCGCCGTCGTACTACGGGGCACCCACACATGCCCGCTTTAAGGTATCTGAAATCGGCCGCGGCGACGTTTTCCCGACGGCGGAAAAGCCTGGCGAACGCGCCTTGGTCCCTCCCCCCCCCCCCACCTCCCTTCTCCTCCCCCTCCCCAATGAAACGAGACATATTCTTCTCCTCCGGAGATCTAATTAAAATACACGATGACATGATATGTTAATTCATTAATGGCTGTTTCATTTATAAGATACGAATTTTTCGTCGGATTAGCGTAACTTAGGTGATTAAGCGTGTCGATGTTTCCTGTCGGAATCGATTTGGTAGAAAAGTTTGAAATGCTAATTTTTATTTTGATGTTATATTAATAAGGTAGCTAATTGAGAGAGCGCGTGAGAAACGAAATTGCTGTAGATCGATGAAAGGAGAAATTGTCGACATATTCATGTTATTTGGGAAACTTTTTTTTTATTTATAATTAATGATAATACTACATTAATTTACAAATTTTGAATAATTTTTAGTACAAGAAATGGAAATAACTTTTTTGGGATGCTAAATTTTAATATGCTACCAGAAAAAAATTAAGATATCAATCGCGTATCTTTTTTTGCAATAAATTCAATACAAATTTTTCTCTTTTCACGAGCATGAGAAAAAAAATTAAATCTTAAATCAAGATAAATATTTTTTATTATACGAGCAAGAATATTATAATCTCCTTAAAAATTATTGATTCAAAATTTTAGTTTTGATTTAATTGAATTTGTATTGGTGCAAGTATTACGTGATTGCTTGATTCAAGATTAAAAATCTTATATAAATCTATATAAATCTTATATAAATCTATTATAAATCTTATATAAAGATTATAATATTCTTATATATGAGAATATATAATCTTGATTTAAAACTAATTTTTTTTTTTTAGTAAGTTCATGCTAAGGAAAAAGTTTTATTTGATCATTGTCCTTTATGATCAAATTTTTCAGATATAGCATGTTGATTGCATTGTCATTTGATTGATAATGTTCTTGCATCGTTATATCGTTTGTTTGTTCACAGAAATATCGCAGACTTGTTATTGTTATATGAAATGTCGAGGATTGTAAGACTCATCCAAACTATTTCTGTTACGTTTGTGAGCTTATAATTAGATTACTTATATAATTATACGGACTAACTTTAAATATTCATAGTTTTCCAGTGCTACGCGAGGTAACTTCATTAAAAAGCTTCCATTATTATACATATACGTATCTCCATGCGTCTTTTATATACTTCACACGTAGGAAAAGAAATTGGCACGCTCGATAAAGTAAACAAATGAAGGAGAAGAGAAAAATAGGCAAATATCGAGAATTTTAAATATTTTAAGCGAGAGTATTACATTTCAAAATTTGTCATTTCAAATGAGTAAGTTTGAAAGAAAGAAAGAGAAGAAGAGGGAGGATATATATATATATATATATATATATATATATATATATATGAAAGAAAAGGAAGACAATTCGAGTGTATACAGGTAGATTATCGGCGCGACGGTAATTCGCCGTGTTTTATGTACGAGGAGATTCTTAACTTCTGGTTAAATGGTAGCATAAATGGCGGTGGTATGTAACAGGTGAGAAGGGCCGCAAAGAGGCTGGTTTCCGATGTTACCTCTCGTAAAAATAAAGAAGCCGAATTCCATAGCAGTGGTTGTCCACTTCGCCGCCCCTCTCGGGGTACAAACGGGACGTTGGCATGAACGGGAGAAACGGGAGAACGCGTGCACGCACGCAAACTGCGTTTGCACAGGTGTTATATATGCCGTGCACAGCGGCCGTAATTGCACCTAATCCGTCTGATGCACGCCTTCGTATTAACGACTTAATCGTCGCGCGATCTTAGGCAGAACGGGAACGGGAAATCGTCGCGCGCTCCAAAATCCCAACGAAACGTAGTACGGAAGTTCAGAGAAATGTTCAGAGATGTTCGTCAATTTAACAAAAATAATAATAAAAAAAAAAAAAAAGTGAGAGAAAGTGTCGCGGACAGTTGGTAATTTCATAATACGCTAGCACGAATTCCTCTCCGAGTACCATCAATGTAAATTATCATATAAGTAACATGAGTGAGTTTTTTGATAATCGACGCGAGCCGCTCCTGAATATTCAATTCAGCGTGATTTATGTAGGAAACACAGACGAGAGGAGAGAGGGAGAGGGAGAGGGAGAGGGAGAGAGAGAGAGAGAGAGAGAGAGAGAGAGAGAGAGAGAGAGAGAGAGAGAGAGAGAGAGAGAGAGAGAGAGAGAGAGAGACGATCAAGTCATCATGTTGAGACTCGATTTTGCGAAAAACTCCTGTGCTTTTAAAAACTTCTGAAAGATCTGTTGCTAAAAGTGCTCTCCGATCCTCGCGACCGACCCCTTCCTGCTCTACGCGTAATGCGCGATCGTGCCATAAATGACTATTCGTGTCATTAGTATTCTAGCGAAGGACCGTCTCTCGTAGTGCATTTATGGGATCGAGGATTGAGGATTGCGACGGCGGCGGCGGCGGCGGCGGCGGCGACAAGGACGGATTCTCTGCTTCGTTAACAGGTGAGGGGACTCTGAAAGTGAGAAAGGGAATTTCGGAGCAAGTGGAGGAAACACCGTGTTACCCTGCCATTTAAGGGATGCAAAAGTAACTCACACAATTCACATTCGGAAATCCTCCAGAAACAGAACCAAGGAAGCTTTCCACGCATGACGGTTGGGACGAAATCGTCGTAGACTCGTTTTTTACTGCTGCACTGGATCGCATTAAAATTTTCGTTCTCGTTTACCAAACTTTGAAATATATCGCACTAGTTATATATATATATATATATATATATAAAATTTATATATATAAAAAAAATCAGATTTCATAACGCTCTCGTAACACTCTCGAATTTTTCAATTTAATATAACTGAATTGCAAGCAGAGTGTGTTAAGTAAAGTTTCGTATTTTCACCCCGTGACGCTCGAGATAAAATTGAAGAATCTGAATTTTTCATTCTCGCAACCCTCCGTTTCGCTCCTGCGTATAAATGCGATCGCGGTCGAGAGAAAACGACGAGGACGAGTCCTAGATCGTTCACCGTCGCGAACGTAGATGAAATGAAAAAGAAAAAGGAGAGATGCAAGCCGGGAACGAGTGATAACGAATGAGGGGTCTTTCTTTTTAGTTACTCCTGTCTCTCTCCTGCGTGATATCTTGATCCCCCTTTCGTCCTACGACGCCTGAATACACTTGTTTCGTCGGATCTCTTTTACACATTTCCTATCTGCGTTTCCCCCTCCCCTCTCTCTACACCTGTTTCTCCTTTTTTTTCTCTTCTTCTTTCTTCGCTCCCTCAGTATGCACGAAAGTCACGCTCAGAAAGGGTATAAAGACGAACTGTTAAGGTGGAGAAGGATGGATTTATGAAGAGCCGATTCTTTCCACATGTAAACTAACACTCATGTAATAAATTTCGCAATTAAATCATCTATTTTCTCCGGAGGGAGGTGCGGGGAAATATAAATCGGGATCTAAAAAGAGACCATTGTGAGATATTTGGTGAGATAGTTTATGTATGAATGAGATTGATCGATACGAAAGAAATCGATCTAGAAATTCATCTCCTAGGATCTTTACTATTTAAAGATAATGGAAAAAAATTTCACGTTTCCGTCGTAGGGACAAAGTTACATGACTATATCTTCTCCGCGTCTCGTTTCTTTCCCCTTTTCTCCACCGAGCCACTTCGTTTGCATGTAGAAAGTGCAAATAGATCGAACGTATACCCACGCTAAATACAGAGAGTGTAACGCGACGCGGACGGGAAGATCCGGATCTGGTGCCGGTCTATAAACTCTCTCGTGGGAGCGGAAATCTCCACGCCGATCCGGGTGTTCCTTTCCGCAACGCGGAGCAGCCGAATCACGGGATCGGATCACGAGCGATTCCGAGCGGTGGACCAGGGTCCACGATCGCGTAGATCGATCGATTCATACCGGGGTCGAGATCGTCTGCCGAGAAGAGAGAGAGAGAGAGAGAGAGAGAGAGAGAGAGAGAGAACAGAGGAAAGAAAAACAAAAAAAAAAAGAGACAGAGAAGTGGTGCGCTTACCCTTTTTCTCAATTCGGCCGCGCCGACCAAAGTCGACGCCAAGAGAGATGCCCTTTCACCCCTCGCGTCGCTCGCCAACTCGTGGGATGTAATTCGGGACGGGACCGCACCGTGAGGAAAGTTCCCGCAACGCGAGAAGCGGCCCCCGCGCGGTTGGGCCGCGTGCGTGCGCGAGTGCGCGTGCCTTTGTGGGTCCCTCTTTCGCGGGACGCTTTCCCGCTTCCTCTCGCGCGGCGAATCGGGAATCTCTCGCGTCCCTCGCGTCTACTTCATGTTCGTGCGCGTGCTCGCGTAACTCAACTCATATACGACGCCGAGCGGCGGACGCGCGGAGGAAAAACGGCGGATCGAGACGGCGGGTCGGAACGAGGCAGAATGGGACGCGCTTGACGACGAGGCCGCTGCCGCTGCTGGCTGGATGGCTCGCGAGCTAGCTAGCCGAGCTGGCTTGGCCGCTGCTGCTGCTTCTTGGCGTTCACCGGCGGCGACACTGGAATGCAGACCGACAGGTTTTGAATCGCGGCGGCGACTCGTGGAGGGATGCCGCCGCGACGACGGCGACGTGGTGGTGGTAGTAGTAGCGGTGGCGCTGGTGGTGGGGGTAAATGTTGATGGTATGCGATATAAGATTTGTCACGTTCCTCGCACTTTTCTGCACTCGGGTTTCTCGTTTCTTCGTTCTTCCAATGCCTGCGTGCGACGCGTCTGTCTCGCTTCGAGGCTGAAGAAGATGCCAGAAAGTGCAAGTAAACGTGACATATCTATACGTGAGATAGGATTTCTACACTCCGTCCTAGATATCTGCACTCACTAAAATGAGACAGGTGTGCGGAAAGAATGTCGGAAAGAAAGAGAGGAGAGACGAGCAGTTCGGAAAAGTTCGGCTGCAAAGAACGCAATTGTAAAAATTTCGCGCGAGATACAGCTCCTTTTCGTTAGATTGCACTTTCTACACTTTTTAATTTGAGAATGAGATAGAAATATACATGAACGTTGGAGGAACGGAAAGAAGTGAAGAAAGAGAGGTGCAATCAAGATTTTAAAACTGAGAGCCCTATGTCTATTTCAATCAATGTAAATTAATTTTAATCTCGGTTTAACTTAATTTTTTTTATCTTTTTTAATTTTTAACAATTAAAAAAAGATTTCAAAAAAAGAATGAACTAAACCGATTAAAATTAATAGACATTGGTAAAAACGAGCATTGGTTTTGCTTAGGTTGGTATCTAATGTCACGTGATCGCGCGCGTACTTTCGCACTCTTAATTTAGGAATATAGATTGATAAATATTTATTACAGAAGTGCGACAAAATTGATATATAAAGATTATACAACAGATTCATAAATGTATAACATGATTACATACAACAACTCACATATGAATTTGCCTGTGAGATGAGACAATAATGCTTTTTACAACATATGATATCAGTGACTGATAAGTGTGAGGATAGGGACGTATCTCGGAATGCAATTTGAAATTCGAAAAATCGAATATTTAAAAATAGATATCGGTGACAAGATATCGGTTATAAATAGACTATGTTCCTATGGAATTTTTTGTTTTATTAAATGAAAAAAAAGGAAAAGAAGTTTTTTTTTACTCGCGATTGAGTAGTTTTCTTTTTCATATTTTGTATATATCTATCATCAGATGTAATCATATAGTTATATGTTTCATTAAGAAAGGAACAAATTTTTACTTGATATAACTTATGTGATCTAAAATAATTTATTATTCGTTTTAGGTACGTACATTAATTTTTTTTTTATTTTTTATTTCTAAATCCTGAAAAAAATCAAATTTTTTGTTTCTTATGAATTACAAACGTGTTTTATATTTTTATTGTAATATGAATAACGATATGAGTTTGTCGCTCTGATATAAGAAAAGTTAAGTTAATTTTTATGTTTCAAAATTCAAATCATCCTCTGAAATGCTGAACGAAATGTTATTCGAGAATCTGAGCGCACGCAATTTTTCGATTCGGCTTGAATATCCATGGAAAGTTTTTGACTCTCACAGACCTACTATGACAAATCGAAAGGGCAAATGACATACGGGATGCTCATCTCTCTTCAACTAATAAATGTACCGCTCTCGCTTTCAGGATCAGTTATCGTCACTCCGCCGCTTCACCGAAGCTAAATATGACACTTTTTGTTTACGTTCGAGGAATGTCAGCATGCTCATCATCATCATCGGCTTCTCTCCCTTCCCCTTTTTTCCCCTTCCTCCATGTGTCAATGTTAAATTATCGTTTCTCGATCGGTGATCGAATGGACGTACCTTCGCAGCTTCCTTCAGACACATTCCAAGGATCAAACCTGAATTTTCACATGATTCTCACATGCGAATTTACGCTGACTTCAGACTATTTGTGCCCCGCTGTCACTCGACACTGCTGTTCTCCAATTGCACTTTCTGCCCTTGTTTCCTTCTCTCTCTTTCGAAACTCAAACGTATTCTCGTCCCCCCCTTTATAAAAATACACGGAAAGCATAGCCAATGCCGAGTATAATACCTCTAATATCTCTAATGTCTAACATCGCTAATACTTTTATGGTTACATAGCATTTTTCATATTATTTCACATTTTTTTCTCTTTTTAGATTCAAACTTTCGCTGAACCATTGACTGTCTTATTGGTCAGCCTACTCGGCATATTACCTTCCTTTTCTTTCCTCAAACAGGATTGTTCTTTGTAGAACTTCTTGTCTCATCCATTCCTCCCTTTCTTTCTTCTCAACGTCTAATCGCACGTTTGTTTTATTTTAAGTGCGGAAAATGAGTGCAGCTGTAAAGAATATACATCTTATCTTATAACCGTTGACAAGACACTATATTAAAGATTGATCATCTCATAGAATGTTCATGTGGCTGTTAAAATTCATAAAGTTAGCTCCTAGTATAATATTAATTTTATGATTTATTATTTTGATACATTTTAGCATGTGTATATATTTATCCTTTTTTCTAATATTAATTCCCCATCAGCAGTATTTTAGCATCTTTTGTTTATAATTTGAGTCTGAGAAATAATGTAGTATTTTGCATTCTTTCGGATTGCATATTTGAAAAGACTTTTATAAACATTGTAAAAATTAAGTTTTTATCATAGTAAAGGTCGAAATATTTTATTTTTACAAATTAAAATTGGAGCAAAAACATTGAAAAAACGTGATTTTAGTTAAAAATTTGTATTTTATATAAATAAAAAAAATTTCTTTTATATTAATTATATAATAATTGAAAATACGTACGTAATAATCGAAAGTATTTCGAAAGAAAAAATAGCATATGACAATTTCAAAAAGTTGAATTATTTAAACATTACTTGAAAATGAAAATTTTGTAAGAAAGGAAATTAAATCTTTCGAGAAAAAAGTAATAGTGATTTTTACAAAGAATTAATCATTAAATTGAGTTTATTTTTATTAAAATTAATACAGAAAAATACAGAAAAAAATTTTTTAAATTTAAAAAATTTAAAAAAAAATTAAAATTAAAATTATCGAAAAATCTATTTTAAAAGCAAAATATTTATATTTATTGAAATTAACATTAAAAGCATATAAAACACAGAAAAAAATTAAAATTATTGTTTTACAAAAATACTGGTCTACAACTTGGACATCTGAGGAGACAAACCTTTTCAATTATATTTGTAAATAAATAATTGTATACTAGCATTCTATACATACATATTATCTTTTTACGTGGAAGATAACAAATTCTCGCCAATTATCTTAAAATTTACAATAAAAGAATTGACAATTCCATAAAAAAAGTTACATCGTCAGTGGAAGGTCAATTATTATTAAATTATTAAAGTATTATAAAATTATTATTATTTAATTTTATTTACAAATTTTTTTATTGTTACTATCTTTATTTCGTCCATACAAAGGAATAAATCTTTTTTCTTTTTTTTCTTTTTTCTTTTATCTATCGTGGAAATGTAGATAAGTAGCTTCTTATTCTTTTTATACGTCATGAATATAATTTGTAAATATTGGAGAAATGACGAATTGTCGCGATATAGTTATCTTAGTTATTTGTAGATAATAGCGCTCATCACAGTTATCGATGTTAGTTCCAAGATTCGTGTCGTTGCGTCGCGACGTCCAATGCCATCCAATGTGGAGCTCGGTGATGGTTCATGGTCTGCCAATAATTCGTCGGTTAAAGTTAAAGATCCGTCGGCGAGTCTTGAGTTCGTCCACCAGCTCCGCTTGGCATTAGTCATACAGATTGTCTTTTGGATAATCTGGTGCCAAATTAAGAAGGAGAAATCGGCTGCGACAACTTGTGTTTAATTACGAGAAGACGACACACAATTCGCTATATAGTTCTCTCGAGAATTTCTCCAGTGATCGGATCACCTAAGCATTTTGCCAACTGTGCTGTGTTAGACACGCGGGGAACTGATTTCTCAGCTAACTTGATGTCCGATTAAGAAAAATATGCCGAATGTCTAGCCCTTTCTAGCCCTTTTATTTATTGCGAAAAATGTTTTTAGTTAATTGTTTTCTTGTAGAAATCGTCAAAGTATCGATGTTATAGTTTTTTTGCTACCAGATGTCACGATGAAGAAGTCGTCAACTCGCTGATCGTCTCGCGAATTGATCGAAAATGTCAGAGCCTACAGATACAGATGGTCAGGTTGAACAGTGTGACATAGTCCTGCCGAGACAAGGCCTGCTGTATCAGGAGGATACATTGACCTATATACTTTGTAAGCCGAAATTGATCCCATTAAAGTCGGTTACTCTGGAAAAACTCGAGAAAATGCAGAGAGATGCAGAAATCAAAGTGAGGGAGACGCAGGAAGCAGAAAGCAGTTTAGATGCAAATGTATAAAGCATATAGTGATAGCTCAAGATTTATAAGATTTAGATTCATTAGTTATCACTGTCATGCAAGATAGATATTAGAGTCAAGATGGTACTTGGTGCATTTTTGTCGGGAATCATACTGGTATTCTTGCTGGTTGGAACACTGCTCTTCAAGTATGGAAATGTATTTCGGCATCACATTGCAGTTACTCTATCTGTGCTGATAGCTTGGTATTTTTCTGTATTAATAATCTTCATACTACCTCTGGATGTTTCTTCGGTAATTATTTTTGTATATACATCAATAGTTTTTATTTGATTTTTGACTGTATTGACTACATTTTTCTTTCTTGGGAAAGGATAAAATAAATGAAAGAATGTCTTGCTTTTACAGACCGTATTCAGGCAGTGCGTAGAACAAAATATACACAACAGCACTAAGGATTTCAATAATACGACATCTACACCATTTGTCACATGCATAGATCCTTTGCCCAATGTGCCAGAGAATGTATTTCCAAATTTGTGGAGGGTAGTCTACTGGACGTCGCAATTCTTGACATGGTTAATACTCCCGTTGATGCAGTCTTATATAAAAGCAGGAGATTTTACTGTACGTGGAAAACTAAAGTCCGCGTTAATAGATAATGCTATATATTATGGCAGCTATCTGTTCATATGCGGTATACTCTTGATATACATTGCACTGAAGCCTGGTCTAGATCTTGATGGGTGAGCTTTGTTAAATTCTTATAGTATTATAGTAAAGTTTTATAGTATTAAAGTATTATAATAAAAAATAGTTGGATTATAACACAAATTTAAATTTTAAGATTTAAGTTAACCAAGTAGCAAAATGATGTTAAATGACGTCTTAATAATGTCTCTAATATTAATAAAATATTATTGAAACATCAATTAATGTCATCTTGTTATTTGAATTACTAATGTAAGAAGTAATTACGATGATTATTGTTTTAGGCAAAAATTGAAAGCCATAGCATCATCTGCGTCCAATACATGGGGTTTATTTTTATTGGTTTTATTGCTCGGTTATGCCCTCGTAGAAGTTCCTCGAGGATTATGGAATTCCAGCAAGCCTGGATATACTCTGAACTACAGCTATTTCAAGGTGGCGAAATTAAGTCTAGATAAGTGCGAAGCAGAAGAAACAGTGGACGATATACTCGAGGTACAAGATAAAATATATGAATATATTTATATTAACGTAAGAATTGTGCATAAGATCTTGTAACAAATGAATTGTTGTTTAGTCGCTGCAAATTGCAACAATATCCATTGGACCAGGTCATCCGTTCCATTACAATCTGGAAACAATCTTTCAAAAGATACCTGCTGAATTGAAGGACAGAATGAACAGACGACAATTACCTGATGACACTCCAACGGATGCACCTACTGAGAAATCTCTAATTCGTTTACACAGACAGGTTTTGTTAATAACAAATATACATTACAATATCACGACGCATTTGCACTTCTGCATGTTGCTGTTATTTTCATTTCAGACTATAAAAGCGTTGCAGACTTTACAGCGCATAGAGACTCAATGGGGCATTTTAGTGAGTAAAATATTTGATTTGGAAGACGTAGCGAAGAATCAAGTGAGTCATGACAGAAGATTCAAACAGTCTTTTCCTAAACATCGCTCGCTTCCATTTCGCATTATTTACAACCCTGTTGTTGGTGAGTAACGTTTCGTTATATTGTATTTTATTATCTTGGTGTCAATGAATATTTGTTTAATAATTTAATTTGTCTATAGTTTTGAATCGTTACATTGCAAATTAAAAATAACGGCATATGGATGACGACATGAACAATTTTTTGAATTTATATGTATAAATTAAAAAAAAGAAAATTAATAGGCATTTAAAATCCTGCTTGTCGATGTCATTTATTGTATCTTCTATTAATTTAATTTATGTTGTTTCGATTGTAATTGTAATTTTGTAATTAAAATTTTAGAATGGTACTGGAAATGTATCGTGAAGAATTACGTTTTGAAGGCAGCTGCAATTTGTGCCGGCTGCTTATCGGTGGCTGTAGTATGGTCGGAAGTAACATTTTTCAATAAGTCTCCTGTGTTATCTTTATTCGCTCAGTTTCTAAATTTAGCAAAGAGAAATTACGACTACTTTACGATAGAGGTAAAGATTTGTATTTTGTATTTTGCGTAATACATAAATTATTATCTGTATTTGATTTTCAGATGTTGTCTACATTGATTATCGCATATCTCTGCTATTGTGCTTACTCGACAGTCTTGAAGATACGAGTATTGAATCTCTATTATTTGGCACCTAATCATCAAACAAACGAGTACAGTCTGATATTCAGCGGTATGATGTTGTGTCGCTTAACTCCACCCATGTGTCTTAACTTTCTGGGACTTATTCACATGGATTCCCACATCATCAAAACTCATATCTTGGAAACGCATTATACACAAGTAATATTATTTAAATAATTTGCAAATTTTTTGCAATTTTATATTTTGTTTTTATGCACTGTTTTCCTTGTTTTCAGGTAATGGGTCATATGGATGTTATTTCTATAATATCTGATGGATTTAATGTATACTTTCCTATGGCAATCTTGGCATTCTGCTTAGCGACGTACTTTAGCATAGGCAGTAGATTGCTTTCTATGCTAGGCTTTCAGCAATTCCTCGATGATGACGAATTCACGACAGATCTCGTAGATGAGGGGAGAGAACTTATAAAAAGAGGTATTAATAAATCATTATACATTTTTAACACAGTATATACATCACGCAAAATAGTTTTATTACTTGGCTATGTTAATATTTCTGTTGGAAAAATAGAGAAATAACATTTTGTTATTGTAGAGAGACGCAAACGACAAAGAGCGGAAGATTCTATGTATAGACGACGCGAATTACAGGAAAGGTTCAATATTTCGGTAGGCTCAGGATCGCGTTACAGAACGTCTCGACAAAGCACAGATACTGGTATGTGTGATGAAAAATGTGGAAATAATGAAATATATTATATAAATTACAGTATCAATAACGTTATTCTTAACTATTCTCTAGTACGTCCGCTAAAACGAGATGAATCGATCGAGTCTGCGAGAGCAGGTTTGTTACACGATTTCGATCCCGCGGAGTATTATATCGGTATGACGTTCAGCGGAGAGAGTTATGGTGCGAATAATCAGTGTGACATAGAGAATCAAGGAGACATTGATTCGTACGACGCGAGTAACGTAAAGGCATTTTCCACGAGTACAAGTCGCGTGGGTCCTCCGCCCAGAGGACTATTTGATGATATCTAAAAAGGATAAATTGTATTTGCGAATGCAATTTAGGTGCTACCGTAGAATCTATATGAATTGGCTTTTAGGACTTTACACGACATATTTATATTGAGCGATGCGACGACTCGTTCATATAAAGTAGCGAATTTTATTAAATGAACCATGAAACATAAGGCTTCATGTGCCTGTAGCATTTTGAATCTGAGTACTAGAAGTACGAATTGTACCATTATGAGATATATTTATAATTTATCATGTACGAAAAACCTAAAAATGAAGAAGCATAGATTAAGTAGAAACGTCTTTTTTTTATAAGAATTGTGGCACGACGGATAGAATCAGTGATAGTGCAATAAACGTCCGAATTAGTATAAACATATTATGTGTATTATGTTTATTAGACAAATGTATTTTTATCTTTCGATTATTCTCTTCAGTTTTGTATAGTTTAACTTCTGTTAAAGCTAATAAATAATTTATATACGATTTTTTTAATTATATGTACCTGAAGTGATTCATTAATACCGAAATTTCTTAAATGGCATTTTTTCAATAGTTTAATCCATTTTTTGTAAATGATTTCAACTTATTGTAATATATTATGTAATATATATTGTAATATATTATTTTTTATGTATACATATATACACAAAAATGAGGACATAAAAGATTTCGTTGCATTTCGTTGTTTACGTTTAAAAGTTTATAAATTTTGTCCGTTCTAGTAATTTTAATTCTATTTCTATTACGATAGTTTGTAAAACTTCAGAGAGTGGGTAGAAATGGCATAAAAAGGAAAAAAATCAATTGATTAACGAATAAGAAAATTTAATATAAGAACAAGTCAGTATATAATAACAAAATATTAATCTCAATGTAAATATTCGCGATTGATTTAAAATATTGCAGTTTATGTTATGAAGGCATTTCAAAATAAATATAATTATAGTGAAACTTCTTGTGTCAATTAGAAGTTTTGTCAATTATTAATAATTTTTTTATAAATTCATGTTTCTTATACATTTTTTGTGTTATATATTCAGATAGATGCGCCCACAAGTTAAAATATTCATAGGATTTATTAAAAAATTTGAAAACTTTTTTTTTTTTTTTTTTTTTTTTTTTTTTTTTTTTTTTTTTTTTAGAAAAACGTGTTAAGTTATATCAAGTTCTATTGATTTTATAAATCTTTTATATATCAATGAATATATTCATATAAATAAGACGTCACTAAAATAATTCCTACATTTCTAGCATTGTGAGTGAAATTAATAATAGGAACTATTAAACATTTGATATATTAATAGATGACAACGCGTGAAGAGATTAAATTTTCGAAATTAGTTCGAATGCGTGTCTCGAATAACATTTTTTAATAAATTTCAATAAAGCTATCTTAGCTATCTGAAATGGCTATATTGCTCTCTAGACTTTAAAGGCATATACAAAATATATTCATGATAATTTACGATTACTATGCGAGCTTGTTAAAATTGTATATCCGTTACATATGTAATTTGATAGAGATAAAAATGATTCGCTCGTAACGAATGCGAATTTATTAATTAAGATAACAATTTATATGCCACGGAACATTTTTTTTGTCATTAATGGAACGATTAATTGCTTAACACTGGACATAAAATATATGCATGTAACGACAAAACCATGCGTATGTTTGATTTTGATCATTCATTAAATATTTTGACACTTCGTAACAAATGTAACGTAAAATTAATGACAATAAATGTAATATCCGAAAATGATTAAATCTCCCAAATATTTTACCAATCTCACAAGTTTAATAAACAACCACTTTAGGTAAAATAAACGATGTAAAACGTGATGCTTGTGAGAATAAGAAATGATAATATGTAGGCCAGTATTATTCTGATAATTTTTATACGTTCCGATCGTAAAACTCGATTCTTAGTATTTTCTTGATGTTCAGAAACTGCTAGTTCCGGCATTAACAGTAATGGTTCTAGCAATAATAAGCTTGACCTATTCCCCCGACGTTCATCAATATGGCTCTCTCTTGATCGTTTCTGATAAATCATCGGCTCTTGTGAATCATTGTTATGGCTAATGTTTCTCGTACAAGCTATCAAGGTATTACGTTCGCGACAAAATATCATGGGCGTATAACCGACTTTTGATATTCTCACGTGATAATTATTTATGTATCGATGATATAACTGAGTATTCACTATGGGGTTGCAATAAGTGCGATTTATAACATGAATGCTCGGCTTTAACAGCGATTGTAGATCGAATATGTCTTGAGGCCAGCAGTGAGAATAAAATATACCCGCGGAGTTGGTTTTTACATAACTGTAAACCAGCATGCAATCCTGATTTCGATCGTGCGAATAGAAAATATCGTTGGAATCTTCGTACGGGTATTTGAAACACGAAACATCGTCGCGTTGACACAGGACCACTTCTATTGCTAGCAACGATTTTTTCATGTATATCAGACGATCAGTATACACCGGACTGCTCTTCATTTTCGCACATTCTCTACAAATTGCATGCCGCGGCAGAAAAAGCGTGTCTATCAAGGTCTTCGCCGTGGCAGGGCTATATTTTTCATAGTAATCTCGAATGTCGTGCTCGTTCAAACTATTGCGTGGCTTTTTAATCATTTTAACTTCTTCGTAAACGTGTTCAATGTTCGACAGAGCTAGAACACTGGCTTCTTTTTCTTTATTGTTCGCCATCATTGTCTGCTGTTGATTGTAGCTTTCAGTTTTCCATTGATCATCAAAACGCGCTTCAGCATCCGGTAGAATCTCTGTTGAATTATATCGACTATCATTTGTGTTATCGCATTTAATCGCAGAGATCAATCTTTTCTCGGTAGCGATCGAAGTATTATTTCCTATAGATGTATTATCAGCAGCGACTACAGATTTACGGATTTGCGTGTTTGTTATGTCTATGTGTGAAATATGATATGCGTGTGTTTCTGATGTGTGTGGTGATGTTCTGGTGATTTCTCTAGTGAGAAGGCTTACATTCGTGTTATTTGTTTTATTTTTTCCGCTATATCTTGCCTCTAATTTTAATTGCTCTAAGTGTAATTGCTGGTGGTGAACACACGCAAAATGACATCAATTTCTAGATCTCCTCTCAGATTGCAATTCCTGTTTGATCTTCTGCAAATCGTAGAGTACCTAAATTCCAAAATACAGAGATGCTAAATGACAGTGTTTCGTGCAAATAACATTTTAAAATAACGATTCGTAAATAATAATATTTGTTTTTGAGAAATCTCGAAAATTGATTCGCTTTAAACACGAACCTCTAATATAACTGAAGCACTCCATGCTTGAGTGCGACAGCTATCCTTGCAATAAGAGCCATCCTTGTTGGTAAGCTCGGGAAGGCCTCTCCAATGATTAGTAGATGCTTCGATAAGATGACGTGAAATGATAGCTTCGGTCGATTCAATTATACAATTTAATTTATCCTTATCATCGATTAATGATGCAAAGTGCAAACGCGCTCGTAAGAAAAATCCCATTGGCCAAATCCATTCCTAGAAAGATATTAAAATATATATTTCAGAATATATTCAGAATATATATATATATATGAATAACTAATTTATTTCAATCTTTATATATTTCGTAAGACGAATATGTAATTATGAAATTATGTAATGAAGAATACTTACAGGTCCCTGATGATAATTCCATCCGTGCGCTACTTTAGTATCAGTGCTGTCATTGGAATTGTCGTAATATCCGTTATAAGCCCAATCTGCAGGATCTAGCGTCTTCATTCCAAGCGGGCCTAGGAGTATTTCCTCCGCTTTCTTCAACGCTGTCCACGCGTGATGAGGATTAAATAATTCCGGAGCCTATTTATAGATCGTTACATTATGGATTTGTTGTATCGGAAATATTTCTCTTCTATGACTTTGCAGAATATTTTAAAAATTACGCCAATGATAATACTTACAACTACCATAGCGATGGGGAAGTTAGGCCGCAATTGATAATCCGCCCATTCCTGCGTCGCTCCATGGCTGTCCTTGAATATGCCTCGTCGATGAATCAGATTGGGTTTCAACTCGTTCTGTGTCGGGATTTCATTTACGTAGAAGTATTTCTCGAAATTTGCTTGAATTCTGTCAGCCCACTGTTTATAACTCCAAGTTATTGTGTTACCTATAGTAATTATAATCAGAATGCGTGGTTGATTATATCTAAACAAATAATGTACTCGATAGTCTTACCGTCGCGATTTTTCCGTTGAACGCTACCATACGGAAAAAGATTTTGCTTATACAATTCAGCCAGAAAACTCAGGACGCATTTGCTGAGTCCGACTAATTCGACAGCGGAACCGTCTCTAGGAGTGGCCGGTTTGCCTTTATTACCAGCTTTCTCGGAAGATCCCATCTTGTCCATCCAAGTGCCACAATTAGCTTCATTACCACCGAACACAAAACCAGTCTCGGGGTGTATGCCGATTTGATTATTAAATCCACGATCAGTCATGTGTTCGTCGATCTGTCTTCCGGCGTTTCTTTCTCTGAAGCACAGACCTTGAAAATGTACCAAGAGTGCTTCCTGCATTACTTCGTGTAGTGGTTGATCCTGAAATCCATTTATATGACATTTATATGTAGCTTTCAATTTAAATTAGATAAATTAGATATATTAATTAAATTTAAATAAATAAATCAGTTGATTTTTAGAACATACATGTTGACCCGCCGGCAAAGCTGGTGAGTCATCAGTCGGATATAATCTTGAAACTTTATCGGATAGGATGTTTAAACCGTCCGGAACTTCTTCGACGTAACATTTTATGGTATAAAGCCACCACCATACAGCATCGCGGCAATTATATCTGTTACAGAATAAAATCGATAATAAAACTAAGATTAAAAATGTCTAAAGCGCTATTCTAAAAATGTATATGCTTTAAAAGATATTTTGTACCTTGCATTGCTTCCTTTATCGAGTAGATTAGGTATCAAACCATGACGCAAGGTACCAGCGAATCCAAGGATTATGAATCTCGCTTCAACGTGTCTGCCCGTCAAAAGCAATAGTCCTCTTAAAGCAATAAAGGTATCCCTACCCCAATTTCTCATGTAACCCGTAGTGAAATGCGGCAAGCCGGCCGATAATGTTAAACACATTTGCTTAGCCACGCCATCGTGAATTTTGGTTTTCGGCTTAGGTGGATTGAGATTCGGCGACAAATCCGGCAATTGCGACGATTTTATTATACCGCCCATTTGTATCGAGACCAAGCTCAATAATTTAACAAACGTAGTTCCATTCTTTACAAAGCTAAAATAATAATAGATGGCAGGTAATACATTAATATATAATTATTTATTGAATATTCTAATTTTCAAACATAATAAAAATCGGAGAACTTATAATTTTCTTCTAACGAGTCAATATTTATCTTGGTGCTTACTTTGACATTAAACTGTTGCAGTGATCTAAAAGAATCATATAAACGTTCACAATTATAACATCAAAATAACACGGAACAAGATATCTCGGGATTAACTTGAATGGTTCCATTGCTTGTTCTAGCCACATTCCAAGTGGTTTAGTACCGTCATCCTCTTTTAGACGCTGCCACACGTAATCTGACAATTTTTTAAATTTCGTTTTTATCAGAGATGTTAATATTGTCCTTTATCATTATTTCTTAGAAGTGCTTTGATATATTACCTATCAACCAATTACCCTGTCTAAGATTAACGCATAGGGGATGTCCTAGATCATTATTTGGACGAATGTCAGCCAATAAGGATATAACACCTGATTTGAAAATGAAGTGCTTATTAAACGACAACAAGATACAAAGATGCAACTCGTACCAATATATATTGATATATTGAGTCGCAATTAAAATAATATATAAAATTGAAATATATTTTATGTATCTAATTAAATATTGCAATTTGTCACCTTGCAATCCGGCATATACAAAAGGTCCATATCCCGGTACATTGTATACCCCAATTTTGCTTTGAGTTTCGTCACGTTCCTCTTGATCGCACCTATATAACGCTTTATTTAAATCTGAAAAGTCCATGCGAGAGACTATATCGTGTAAATCTGATCTCTCATTTGAAGTAATTTCCGAAATAGTATTTTGAAGTTTCATCAAAGCAGGAACTATATTCGCGTGAAGGGCCACTCTAAAATTATAATATTCATGTTATCAGAGATATCGCAATTTCGGGAACAAGAATTTGCAATTTATACCGTATAGCTATAACGAAACCAGGTTGAAAGTCCACAAAATTAAGCTGTGTAATTTTGGGATCGCCGGAATCAACTTTTTCGATCATTGTAGAATCGCAGCATTGTATGTGTTGTTTAAGATTTAATGTGTATTCAGATAATCCATTTATGACATTTTCGTCCTTCGTATATTTTTCAGGTAAAAGGTAACGTTTTTTGCCATTTCTGCAAAATGACATCGATAAGTAAATCTGTAAGTCTTCGTCTTAAAGAATGTTAATGTTGATAATCACTTACATGATATTAATATGTGAGAGCGACGCTTCTAAAATAATTTCTTCTACTATGCCTTCCACTCTTAAAGGTTTCACGTGCCTTCTCAAATCATGAGCGTTAGGGTCAGGGTGATTAAATGCCGTGAATGCGACTAGAACTACACTTTCATGAGTAGTCGGCGAGTGTCTTGTTACAGCTACTATGTCAGTATCTATTTGATCGACAAATACCTATAAATCAATAAAATGAATGTTAAACAATATTATTAATAAACATTGACTACATAAAAATATGAAAAATGGACGAACATACTTGCGAAAATTCTTGTTGACCGAGCGCATAATGTAGATCATTCAATGCTTTCTTAGCTGCAATTATACCACTTTTTGAATTAATAAACTTAACATCGTCCAATAAATCATTATCTGTCCAGGAAGTATACTGCCTTTTCTCATCTACTACGTGTATCTAAGAAAAAAATAAAATTTTGTAAATATATAGGATAAAAGAGTATACAAAGATTTAGATTCGCTCTATGAGCTTACATGATGAGATACTAATTCATCATATCCGCGATTACTGCCGCTGGCGCAGCATGCCATTGATACGAGCGCGGCGCTTGGGAGTAGATCAAAGGTACTCCGTTTCTCTACTGGACTAGGATTGTCGTGAGTCACATCTAGAAACAGAGCGTGAGCGATGCTTGGCACTAATGGACGTTTTCGTGACTGCAGGAATGCTCCAACTGGTTCCCCTCCGTATCGATACACTAATCTCCCTTGTTCATGGCTATCCCATGCAGACATTGCTTCTACAATATAAAACACACACATACACACACACAAACACACACATCATATATATATATATATATATTTAACAAATTACGTCAAGAATATTAAGTAGACAACAATTTTTGAAAGAATGACAACCTCTAATTAAGGATGTAATGCCAAGACGATTTACAAAAATATTATCCTTTTGATCAGAGTTGGTGAACAATTCTGCGACAACATAGAGATCCGGACGAACCCGTCGTGCAGCGTCTAGCATATACTACAAGAATTGTGTATTTTAATATGCTATATGATATTAATGTTTACAATTACGTAAATACCTCAGCGACGGGTATTGGTGTGGAATGGCAATTGTCTAATCGAACACCATCGAATATCTGTGCCGTTTGTTCTACATAAGCCGTCATGTGCTGCCATAAAAAAGGACAATCCTCTGGTTTTTGTCCATATCTATGACAATTACGTTAATGTAATACTTTATATATTTTATTTTTCATTGATAATTTATTATAAATAATATTTAAATATTTTACCTGAGTTTTACGCTATCTCCCCAAGCAATAAGTTCTCTTCGAATGTACACGTTGGAATCAGGCTCCGCGAAATTTTTCAAGGGATCGCCGTTCATGACCCAACCATTGTGAGCCATGAGATAACATCCGTTATCTGAGTACATTATGCTTTCTCGTTCTGTTAAAGATTTAGGTGCTCCATAATCGGTGAAATATCTATAGAATGTAAATTTAAATTTATCATACTAAGGGATCCAAGGATCCTCATAAATATTATGATAATGCATTTACAAATTTTAGTAAAATTACCTAGGAACAAGAGGGTTCTTTTCGCTAATTTCCTTAATCCTTGGACCATCGTATTGTATTCTGAAATATCTTATATTAGCAATAGAATTCTCGACGGCGGCATTCAGATGATTCCGTACGTCGTTCATAATAGCTTCGTTGAGTTCTTGTAATTTATTCTTCAAGTCTTCTGCACATCGTTTCAGACGAGTCTCCTCATCAAAACAATCAGCTCTGTATAAAGTAAAATAATTATGCACAAACATCTATAAGTGTGGACGTAGAAAATATATAGTGCGTGATGCATTATTGTATCAACCTGTACCTGTACGTATTATATTTTTTCAAGGCAAGCTGCATATTTATAGTTGATTTTAATCGGCGGTAAGCGGGATCTTGAATCACCGCAATGTCTTTGATTGCTGTATTGTTCACGTCTTGTGGCATTTCGTTGCGTGCCAAACTTAAGAATTCCGCAACAATTTCATTGACATCGACAATATACATCTCATGTATGTTTACAAGCGGCAAGAAGTGTGTATGAAGAGCGTGACGAATCGCCTGAAATATGTTTGATTGACGCGAGTTACATTGAATGGAAACATACAGGAACGAAGAATGAAATTTCAATCGTATGGAAAATAATGTCTAACTTACATTTAGATGATCCTCGGTCTCGATTACAGTGGGAATTCCTTTAAACTCCCATTCTCCGGAGGCTACTTGCATTGTTAATTCAAACAATACTGCATCCAAGATGTACGCTGGACGCATATGAGGGCTGTTGATGCAATTATACGTGCATTCCGGATGAGAAATCAGAAAAGGACTTTCGTTCGCCGTATGATTCAAAACAATATCACAAATACTCAACATCTGTAATAGACAAGATAATCAAAGATTACACCATAAAGAAATATGGATTTTCTTTTCTTAGTTTTGATAAACGATAATTTACCTTCCACTCAGTTCGCATTTTGTTTATAAACATTTCGATATCATAATAAGTAATTGTCTTATTATTGTCATTAAAAACGGGATTGAGCTTAGTCTGATCTTTCAGACTGTATGACGATTTCGAATGTCCCAGTTCCTAAAACGTTAAATTCATTTTATTGCAAGCATTGTATTCTTGTGTCATATCATTATAATAATAATTACGGGAGTATTACCTGTATTGGCGTAAAGTGAACTGCATTATATCCAGAATTCCGTGTTACTAATAATTTACTTTCCCACATAGAAAATGGTCCTAAACACTTTGCCAGAACCGTTTGCATTTGGATGCAATCTAGAGGTAGTTTCTCTCCATCTTCACCTACTTTTAACTCAGGATCGACTAGCAAATACCCGGATGCAACAGGCTTTATATCTCCCTCAATTCTGCAAAGCATTGACGTGCCGTTTCTTTACCGAGAAGTAAAATCTTAATATTACGTGCAAAATTTTACTTACTGATCGGTGACGTAATAATGGAATGACCCGGCCAAAGTTAAATGTATACTCGCCGTTTCGTCAACCCATTGCAACTGATAATAACTGTGCCTTTCGAATTTCTTGTCGGCCGACAACGGATGATTTATAAAGACATCAAGCGTTTTTCCGAGAAGGGAAGCTCCAAGTCGAAACTCAACTATCCAACCTACGAGGAATATACAAAATTATTTATGGTAAAAATATGTCGCAAAAAAAAAAAAAAAAAAAAAAGAAACATGTCGAAACGCAGTTTAGCAAGGGTAACAGAATTTGCAACAGGAGGAGCAAAATTTCTTTTCAAAAACCTTTTTTCAATCTATACAATATCCCATCCAGATGTTCCCCATCATTCACAGTCAGAACCCTTATCTGCTCATCGGTGGAGCGTGATAATGACGAGTGTCGGTGCATGCTTTCAATTATTCTCTGAAAAACACGAAAAAAGTTTCTATATTAAAAATATAACCGGCATCACTACGCTTTGAATCACTACGAACTAAATACGTCTACGAGAGATGTTAGAAATGGAATATTTTCACCAGGTTCCAGGAGAGCAGATTCGCTGGGGGTTTCCGAAGGGACGGTACTCACGCCTCAAGCGTAAGAACCGGATATGTACTTAGCCGGCAGGGTATAAGCCTTAATATAAGTTATCGGCATAAAGCGGTTAGCAAGCGTATATGATATTACGTTACGGTGTTTCTGCTGTGCGAGCACATATAAAAGCGACAGCTATTCTTACCCTAAACATGCTAGGATTACAATACCACCGGCAACCGCTTTTTGCCATAAGACTTGCCCCGCTGACTCTAATGAATACGGCACAAACGTATCTCCCATTGCCATCGAACGTTTCTATCGCTAATGCTTTTTTTTACCAAATTTTTTTACAGTTCTCGTTAATCCTTTGCGCATTGTACATGTACGCTAGAACTTACAATATTCAATGCTTCATCGAGCCATTTATGGATAAGCTGCAGGATGCATCTAAAAATCCTTAAGAGCATTTTTCTCATAATGCAAAAGAAGCGTTTTATTCTTCGGGCCATTGTCAATGTGAGTAAACTTGATTGCACGCTTTTAACTCATCGACAAAATGGAAAATTTGTTAGAGAAACGATACTGCTGCGCCTGCCGACATTTTATTATATGTAAGCAAAATCCTTTAAGCGTGCCTACCTATAACAGATGTATTAAATTAAAGATATAAAACGTAAATCATATTTTACGTGCGTTTTAAGACAGGGAACTTTCGATATTATGTAATAATTTTTAAAAACCGGATATTTCAATTAGAAAAATAAAATTTCAATATTACCATATTTTTCGCGATACATACAATATTGTTCCATAATTTAATTTAATTTTTAACAAAAGGAAATAGTGAAATACTTACATCGCGCATATATTTTATGAATATTAAATATTATATTTTTATTGTACATATATACAAACACACATTATAGTAACAAGCAAATAATCTTTATTAATTTTTCGTTAACAATTATTATTTTAATTTATACATACACGTTTTGTAAAAGTGTATCATTACGCAATTATACAATTACTGTTCTACGTATCACGCACTTTATTTTTCACATATAAAAAAAGAGATTTTTATTTGCATAAAAAGCTTGCAATAAGGCTTAATTAATAAATTCTAAGACTAATAAATTCTTGTAAGATTTAATATCCATTTCTTTACCAATATAAATTTAATCTTTAATTTCGGTTTAATTTACTTTTTTTCAGTTCTAGGAATTAAAAAAAAAAAAAAAAAATAAAGAACAATGATTATGAACAGAGATAAAATTAAGACATTAGTGGAAACAGCATAAGAAAGTGGATGAGGGGTGTTATCCAACAAATGCAAAATATGGTATACAAAAATGACATAGAACAGACGGCTACATACAATATGTAATGACATAATTGTACACGATAACAATAACGTGTTAGGCTAATTATTCTCCATGCACGACGAAGATTGGCGATGGAAAAAATGCGCGAATGCGTACGATCACACAAACTGAAAGATCCGACATCCGACATTTTCCACACGCGTATACATAATTGAAATTTGAATGATTGACGAGCGCAACACGTGAATACACATACACATACAAACGCATGCAGTGGAGGCAATTGTTCCGAGGGCACAATTCTTCCACGCGTTAACACGAACGTATCTCTCTCTCTCTCTGCTTCTCTATCTGTGAACGTCGGCGACGGAATACAAAATGATATCGCGTAACACGGTATGAAACCGGGCTCTTGTACTCGAACGATCAGGCAGGAAGAGCCTGGCACGCAAGTTGACCTCTACTCTACGAAAGACGGGGCTGAAGGTCAACAAACAAGCGTGGCGGCGGAGGGGAGATCAGATGAAGCGGGGTGGCGGGAGACGGCGGATTTTGTATCACAGAATCGCGATGCTTATTGGCTCGGCGTTTTTCGCCGGCAGCCAACTTCAGAGTGTTTCATCTCCCGTGTTCCCGCTAATCGCGAATTGCATCGATTTCACTTTTTCATAATAAGGTCACGGTTCGGGAGAAAAGATGTATGATGATACTCTTCTTCGTATTCCTTCGAGAGAGAACGATTTCTTATTTAGATAATTTTTCGTTGTTAAAAGAGAGAAAGAGAGAGAGAGAGGCTTTTGACTCACGCGATCGATTTAAAAGGCCCACCTCGGCGGGAAAATTTGAAATTAAATTCATCGAAGATATACCAAGTAGACTACGTTCGAAAACACCACCCGAATGTTTAACAATCGATGAACAACAAGGATAAAACAATACACTCGGGAATCACTTGGGTGGTGCTTCCGAACGTAGTAGTAATGTCGTATTTTTGTTTTTCTGCCTTGAAACGCACAAAGACGCGGTGATGATGATGATAAGAAATATAAACAATGACTGTTTGCACGAATGTGTTAAATAGTAAAATAAAAAAAAAAAATACATGAAAGTCGACGCGTGATTACAAGCGTGTTACATACTTCCGATGCTGCGGTTATCGAAAAAAGAAGAAAAAAAGAAGAAAAAAAGAAGAATACATTCGTCCTTGGGGAGTTTCCATTATTACAAGTGAAGGTCGGAGGTCGTTTTCCTGAACTCTCGCGGAACTTTTTCTATCCCTTTCGACCGCGCGTCTTGAAAATATCGTAATCACACCGCGCGGCGATTGCGCATGTCGCTTGCTTATCGCTCTCGCGAGTGCAACTGTAATCGGTTGACACTCTAACCTCAACCTAGCGGTTTTGCAACCGCGCGCAGCATCGTTCATTTTCGAGCGAACTCCGATTACGCGAGACTCCAGTCTCGGCGAGAGATCGACAAGCGTTCGTTCGACAGGAGGTTTCATTGAGATGTTTTCGAGAACATCGTAACGACCTCCCACGTTTCCAACATGCTGATTTACCAATTGGTGACGACTGACGACGATTCTCTTCTCGCACACGGCGCGTTCACAGATTTATCTTAATACAAATTCGCGATTGTCGTTTTCGTGTCACTCGGCGGGCGCGACTGTCATAAAGAGAGAAAGAAAAAGGAGAGAGAGAGAGAGAGAGAGCATCGCGAAGGACATCGCGAAGTATCGCTCGTGCGAGGCGCGTCAGCTCCTTTCCTAACCTTCGCTAATCTTCGTTCCAAAATTCATAGCGCCCTCACGTAAAACGACGGCGAAGTCGCGGTAAGAGGGGGTGTGCGATACACGCGGCGCGTCGTGTGCTTGCACGACGATCGACACGCGCGATCACGTCGACGTTAAGGAAAAAAAAAAAAAAAAAGTAGGGGCGGAGAAGGAGGAGAAAAATAAGAAGGAGGAAGAGGAGATACGCAGGTCTAACGATCTCGACGTCGAGTTCTCGTCGCGGCGTCGCCGAATCGTCGCGCGGCTCTGCGGACAGCGACTCTCGCCGTCCGGATAGCGCATTCGCTTTCTCCTCTTTATAGACTTTTTCAAAATGGCAGCAGCTACGGATGAGCTGAGTAAGTACTCCCGAGAAACGAGAGGAGAGAGAGAGAGAGAGAGAGGAAAAGGAAAAAAAAGAGAAATTGATTCCCTTTTACGTCGCGCGATCATCGACGAATGGGTCATAGATCACGTCTATTGACGGGGATGAGAATGGGGTTGGGCACGGGGTTGGGCATTCAGCGGTGAAAATTTGATTGTCATGCCGTCGGAGAGGCGACCTCCGACAGATTTCCCCATGGATGGCACGCCTCTCGCGCCGTGTCTTCTTCGGGCACGTGTCCCTCGCATCTGTCAAGTCTCTGTATCGTGATTTAAATCCCGTTGACTCCTGCTCCGACTCGATGTGATGGACACGTGATGTCAGCAGTTTTTCGCGATTATCTTACATTCAATGATTTGATGTCGCTGGAGAAAACATTGACAGACATCTGTGTATTTCCCTCTGTGTATCTGCCTCTCCCTGTTGATAAATTTCATTATTGATGTCCATATGATTAAAGATCTTATGATTGATGATTGAAAAAAATGAACATGCGATGTTAACTGTGCATTATGCTTTTTGGATTTTATTCAGTTTTACTCGAGCGGGTGTTCCTCCGCTTGGGCTCTGCAGAGACGGATGAGCAGTTACAGGCATCGGTCTGCAAATTTTTACCTCCTGTGTTGCTCAAGTTGTCTAGTGGACAGGAAGGTGTCAGAAAGAAGGTGATGGAATTGTTAATTCATATAAACAAAAGAATAAAGAGCAGGCCTCAAGTACAACTGCCTGTTGAAGCTTTACTCCTGCAATATCAAGATCCAGCTGCTAGTTCATTTGTAATTGTATGTTGTTGCGAATATAGTAATTGGTCATAATAAAATTAAAAAAAAAAGATATGTCAATGTATATCTGTATGATTGCAGAACTTTACAATAATATATATAAAACTGGGATATCCTAGAATGGAGATGAACAAACAAGCAGAATTAGTTCCAAGTGTACTGAATGCCATTGAAGGAAAACCATTGTCTCATCAAGATAGGTTTGTTTCTTACAAATTTTTTATATATAATTCTTATATATTCATTATATTTACATTTTAACAAATATGTTACAATTTGATAAATTTTATTTATACAATGTTGATCTTGTGAACACAATCATGTTTCAGCTTGATGTTGATTATAATGCCAGCATTAGGACATATCAATATACCAACGGATCCTGATAAACGAGCGTCCCTTCTTGGTTTACAAGATAAACCTTATGTAGCAAAGCAACTTACAAATTTCATGCTCGATGTATTATTATTACCATATGGGTGAGATATGCAACTGTATTATTTTTAAGTATTTATTTGATTTTTAACTATGGTATATTGTTAGATCTGTGGGACAAACGGAAAATCAACAATCCGGTCAGACTATCGATTGGTCTCAGTTTGCTGTGCCACCAGGTCTAAGCGATTACGCATTTAAAAGAGTTATTGGCGAGAATCCGCCTACAGCAGAGCAACTTGAACAGATAAAACTGGGCATCGTCAAGTTCCTTGCTGGTGGATTTTTCTTGGATACGGATATTCTCATACATTTGATTGTAGCAGCTGCAGACACTAGATTTAGCATCGCTAATATGGCGGATTTGGAACTAAAAAAAATAATTGGGTGTGTATGGGAAAGCGTCGGAATTTGTTTAATCGTATAAATCGGAGCTGTGATTTTCATTATATTTTCCTATTTAGCACACTGGACTGGTCTTCAATGCAATTAGCAGCTCCGATTTACACATTATTCTTAGGTACTGATGCGTTAGCCACGCAAAAGGAGGTAAAACCTGAAATGAAACGGCTACCTGCAAGCACACGAATTCGTCTCAAGCTTTTACAGTATCTTTGTCGTGTTACTAAAGCAGGTTTCATCATACCGCCATGCATACAAGTATATTCGATTATAAGAAAAATTCGATTATAAGAAACATCAATTTCTTACATAGTGTTACATAATAGAATTATCATTTCTTTCTAGGTTATTTTCGATTCACTCTATGGAAAAAATACGAATGCAAAGTTGAAATCATTGGCGCTACAATTTACATCAAATATCGTACAGCAGTAAGTATTTTATAATTCATTTGTTAATATTATTCTTTATTTCATTGCATTTAATATTAATTGATGTAATATATTTTCTGATATATTTTTAGTTTATCTTTTTGAGAGTTATTTAAAATACGAATAAATTGATTATATCTATTTTTGTGCACAATATATAAAACTAGCACTAGACGATATAGAATTCATGATTTGTACATTTTGGTTTTGTTAAAATTACATTGACGGATTATAGTAAATAACAATAGCAATTTTGAAAGTAAATTTAGTGAATATATTTATGTTATTCACAAATCTTATATGAATAATAAATTGTAAATTTTGAAACATGAATAGCACAAATCATAGTTTGTATGTAGTGCATATTTTGACATTAATTTTATTCATGAATTTTTAGTCTATTGATTAACTCTTATATATACAATATAGATGGATTAACTCTTTATATATACAATGTATTTATAGTGTATCTCATACATCTCATTATTTAAAATATATATTTTATTCGTTTAAAAAATGAGATTGTATTTGATTAAAAAAATTTTGTTTAAGTTGCAGTCTTGTGCCATTGACTCGCGTCGCTGGAGTAATCTTGAATGGCATGATAAAATTGATCTCTGAAGGCGATGACGTACATAAACCGATGGCGTATACAGTTATTGGACAACTCGGCCAAAGAATACCATCTCTGATAAATAAAGATCTAAGTTTATTACATAACTTATTCGATACACTTGTCTCTGTAAGTATTTTATATGAAACACACGCAATAATAATTATTGAAATCGTGTATAATTTCTAAATATGTATTTTTGAATGTTTTGCTAATATTTAAGACGGACGGTGAGTTACGACGTACAGTGAGGGACGCATTGATTTGCGTAACATCTGCGTTTGTGCTGAATAAAGAAGACGAAAGTAATATAGCTCTAATGAATGCTTTATTGTCGGTACATATTGAATCGCCGGAATCAAGCGTAAGGCATGTATATAAACTATGACAATTTATATTTATTATTACATTATAATTTTAATATATATTTCAATATAACATGTATTACCATACCATATTCAATATAACATGTTTTGTGAATAGATTTGTAGCAATGCATTATGCCGCAACTGTATTTCCACCTGATGACGCACCCTCTCGGTATCTCTTGTTATTAGCCTGCGGTGATAATAAACATGAGATAAGTACAGAAGCTACAAAAGCGCTTTACGGTGTAGTGCATAAAAACGAGGACAATCAACAGATCAGCAGTAAGATATTGTTACCCGAGTTTGTGAAATTAGTAAGTTATGTTTATTCGAAAATGCAATCAAGAATGCCCACCGCGAGTAGTGGTAGAAATACAGACAAGCAGGTACTTCCATATAGCATCGCCACATTTTCTGAAGTAAGTTTTAGATGGAAGTTAGAACCTAGTAAATAGTAAATATTTTTTTAATCGTGATTTATGTCGTTATAGATTATATCGTATTTTCGCGTTTGCCTGGCCAGAAGTGCTAATATTCCAGCGCGAAATGAACCACTACAGCATCCCTCAGAGCATACTCCTCTGATCGGACGTTACTTGGAGAAACTATATAAAGATCAACCGGATATATTAAATAATTACCTCGATATGATTTTACTCTTGAGTCATTCTTCTACAGGTAGGAGAGAAATAATTATAGATGTATAAAAAAATAATATGTTATGCTCAATATATAACTATAATTATAATTACAATTATGATATTGAACTTGCGACATAACTATAATTATACCATATATTGCGCCAAGTTAATTATAATTTTATTGCCACGATATAGATCAAGTTTCTTTGAATGCATTATTGGAAGTACTCGGGTCTGTTCCGCATTATATAACAAAATCATATGAAAAAGAATTGCCGTGGCTCTGTTCCTTGCTCACTTCTGCTAAACAAGACATACGACAACTAGCCGCAAAAGTGTACGCCGCGATTACTGGCTATTTTCCGAGAAATGAATTCGAGAAACATGTGTCGAGTATTATGAACATTATGAGTAGAAAAAATTTGGAAGCGCAGCACGGTGCATTAATGACATTGACTTACATGATGGAGAGAAATTTAATACAACAACGAAATAATGGGAATAATGAGGATTTGTGCAATTGGACAACTTATAACGATATTGTGAAAACAATATGTATGTATCAAATATATAAAATTATGTTACAAATATGATGATATTTGAAATAATATATTTATTTTTTAGGTATATATCTTCGCGATAATGCAATATTATTGATGGACGCGGCTATTCAAGCTATTGGCGTTTTAGGTAGAATATATTCTCTACCGTTACCAGCAGAAGGTGATAATGAATTGAATAAAAAAGCGATAGTAGAAACGCTTTTTTCCGTATTGTCTAATGCCAAATTAAATACCAAGGTCCGTTTTCCAAATATGGTTAATTATATATTGTATATTGTTAGATATTAGTTTATTAGTTATTTGATGGAGCAAAGATTTATTCTTATGATTCTCTATCTTTCTCAGATGAAAGAAAAAGCTGCGCTTTCATTGGGATATTTATGTGTCGGTGAATGTTTTCCGCATACCGCGGACATCGCAAAAAAAATCATAGCGACAGTTAAAGAGGTGCGTAAATTTGCTTTCATCCGACGTTCCATTAAATTTTTTATTACATAATAATGAAATATGGCATTTCAACAGACGAAAGATATTGAAATCCACTTAATTTTGGGAGAAGCTTTGGTTTGTTGCGTTCAAGCACAAGCTTCTCCGGAAGCAAGAGATGCTTGGACGACTTTATCCACTGAACATATTGTTCCGTACAGTAAGGAGAGTGATGAATTATTAGTACATGTATTGAATGAATTATTTAACATATATCAAGTGCCTCACCCAAATTTACGACAGGTATTTATATGACATAATTTAAATGAGAATAGATAAGACAAGTTTTTGTTTTATTAATAGCATGATGTTTCTTTAAAGGCAGTATGTGTATGGCTATTCGCACTTTTGAAACATAACATCCAGCGAGAATGTATCAAGGAAAGATTTTCCACAATTCATCTTGCGTTTATAGATTTTCTTTCAGACGACAGTGGTAAGAATACGAATTATCGATTGTAATCGGTGAATTTTATTAGGTTTAAATGGAAAAATGGATTTAATTTTTTATTTCTTAACAGATATAGTGCAAGATATTGCTTCAAAAGGTCTTAGTTTGGTACACATTAACAGCAAACAGGAAGAACGCGACGCTTTGGTATCCACCATATTGGATCAGTTTACACAGGGTCGCAGAACAGTGCAACAAGTTACCGCCGATACTAAATTATTTGAAGAGGGTCAACTGGGAAAAAGTCCGTCTGGGTAAGATTCAAATTGTAAGATGTTTCGCGAGTTTACAGTTTAAGATGAAAAGTATCTGTTAAAAGAAGTGATAATTATTAAATAATTTATATATACATTAACAAAAAGTAGATATTTATTTAAATGTAAATAATGCAATTTTCAGTGGCAATTTGTCAACGTATCGAGAAATTTGTTCTCTCGCGACAGAATTGCAAAAACCTGAACTCGTATATTATTTCATGCATTTGGCAAATCACAATGCGATATGGACATCCAAGAAGGGAGCGGCATTTGGTTTTGCGGCAATCGCCAATATTGCGAGAGACGAACTAAATAAATATCTGCCCAATATTATACCACGACTTTATAGATATCAGTTCGATCCAACGCCGAAGATCCAGCAGAGTATGACCAGCATTTGGCGAGCTGTCGTTCCTTCCACGACGAAAGCCGTTAGTAATGTTTGATATTCGTTAACAGTCTCTATAATATATATATATATATTTAATGTTAAGCGTAAAAATGTTTTTATATATCACCATAGATCGAACAGTATCATAAAGAAATATTGATTGATGTAACTGATAATCTAACGAATAACGAATGGAGGGTACGTATCAGTTGTTGTAATGCTCTCGCAGATCTTTTAAGGACAAATGTTCAATTCAACTTTGCCGAATGCGGCCCGGAACTCTGGAAAAAATTATTCCGCGTAATGGATGATATTCACGAAGGCACGCGGTTAGCCGCGACGAACACCACTAAAATACTTAGTAAAGTGAGTTATGAATTTACGTATCTCTAAAGACTTATGGTTTTCAGAGATTTATACTATATTAATTTCATAGGTTTGTATACGTCATTGCGATTCGTCGCACGGTAACGCGGGGAAAGAAGTTATTCAAGCGATATTGCCCGTATTACTCGACATTGGCATTACTCATGTTGTGGATACGGTGAGGTCTATATCATTGCAAACGGTGTCTCAACTCGTGTCCACGGCCGGTGTCCTATTAAAACCGTCGCTGGTCAATTTAATACCGTCATTATTGGAAACGATCGGTGAATCGGAGAATCCTAAGCTTTCATATCTGAGTAATGTGTGTGGCGCGACTACAGAGACTCAGGAAGTAATCGATAATCTTAGAGCAAATGTTGCCAAAGGTCATTATGCGTCAGATACGATAACAAAGGTACTTTTATTTCCATAGATAATTTGAATTTGTTAGATACACCTTAATACCTTGCTTTCAATCTTTTTTTTACAGTGTATCCAAAACATCGATGCAGATGTATTGAAGGAATTAATGCCAAAAGTAATAGACTTAATCAAGAGCAGCGTTGGGTTTGGAACCAAAATTGCCTGTTCGCATTTTATAATACTTCTCAGCACACATTTAAAAGTAGAATTGCAACCGCACAGTGGTTAGTAACCATTTCAATTTCAAGAAAAATAAAATTTTTTTTATTAAGAAAAGCTACATATTTGAAGCTTATATGAAATTATATGAAATGTTATAATTTGATAGTAATGAAATTTTTGGGAATTTTTATTATATATAGAAAGATTAACTATATATTTTTTTTATCTAGCTAAAATATTATCTGCCTTACTTAATGGTTTGTTGGATCGTAATGCTGCTGTGAGAAAAAATAATGCGATTAGCATTGGGCATATAGTTGGTTCAGCTAAAGATTCTAGTCTGGATAAATTATTTAATACTTTGAGCACGTGGTATTTGGAACGCGAAGGTACATCTAGCTAATATTATATATTTTTATTATGGAGTTCTGTTTTATTTTATGTTTATATTTAAATATTCTAAAATATGTATAAATTTTAGATGATGCAATAAGATTAGCAATTGGGCAAACATTGCAATCTATAAATAATTATAATCAAGAAAAATTAAAAAATTATCAAAAAATAGTCATTCCTCTTGCCTTTTTTGCGATGCATGCGGAAAAGGTACCAGGTTTGTATTTTAATATTTGTAATTTGCCACATATATAAAAGTATGCCTCGCGTTTTAATTTTCATATATTATACATATATTGTTATATATATATATATATATTGTTATTCGTTAGGAAACGAAAGTACCGTTGAATTATGGACTGATCTTTGGAACGAAATAACGCCTGGGACCGAAGCTGGGATTGTGCAAAATCTACGAGTAATAATCGATATTTTACATACAGCTTTGGAGTCGGCGTCATGGACTACAAAAATGCAAGCGGCGAACGCAGTTCATACCGTTGCCTTAAAGTCAGGTCATAATATTGATACGGAATCTAGGAATACTTTATTAAAGATATTGACTAATGGTTTGCGAGGTAGAACATGGAACGGAAAAGAACGTTTATTAAATGCTCTTGCTGTACTAGCATGCAATAGCAAGTATGTTAGACCTTTGTTTGAAACTTCATGTTATTTGTACAAATGATTTAAATGTAATTTAATATTAAATTTAAATGATTGAACTTATTGCAGAGAAGCTTTAAATGCAGATGCTGCATTATTAGATACAATTGTGGTAACGCTATATAGGGAAAGTAAGAAGGAGAACGCGGAATATCGTCGAAATGCACTACAAGCATTTACTATGGTCTTGCATGAACTTGACATTGATAGATTTACGGAAACTTATGAAATTGTACAGGAAATATTGATTAAGGTAAACTGCATTAACAATGATATTATGAAAGGATGACTGATTACAATATCTATATACATTTTATGTTTAGGTATCTGATAAAAATAATGATGATGAAGAAGATACTGCAGAAGAAAGTAGAAAGAAAAAAGAAAATAACATAAAATTACAAGAAACCGTTTACGAGGTGCTTGGAAAAGCATGGCCTTCCACGAAAGAGACTCAAGGTAATAAAGTTATGTGTTTAATTTTAGAATTTTTATTTAGTGGAAGATATGAATATGTTTTTATGACATTTTTATTTAGTGGAAGATATGAATATGTTTTTATGACATTCTAAGTCTAAATTAATTTGTTTATGATTATAGATAAATATTGCATAGAATTTGTGGCTCACTGTCAGAAAGTACTGCCAAATAGCACAAGATCTGTTCAAGTGGCTATCTTGACAGCATTAAATCTCTTCGTGGATAAACTTGTCTTATTAAAGATAAATAAAACAGAAATGCCATTGAAAGATAAAAAACTACTAGATCAAATATGTGATAGTCTTAATAAAATATTATCGTATTGTATAAGTAAGTATATGTCCTATAAATTATGTATAAATTATGTATAAATTATATAAATTATATACTATAATTAAGTACACTATATTATATGATGCTATATTGAAATAATTAAGATTAAGATTCTTATGATGTTAATTTTAATTATAATTAAGTATATGTTTTAAAATCTAAATACATTTTCTCTTTGTAGATATTTCGAAGTTTACCAAAATTAGAAAAGAAGCATTAAATATAGTCCTTTCATTAGCGAAAAAAATGCGCGAAACGAATAACGATGAACAACTTGACAAAATAACGCGTCTTTTGAAAGAACTTTTGCCCGATCTAGCGAAGGATAACCAACCAGAAATACGGACCAGAGTAATTGATATTAAGGAAATGCTTAAAATTTAACTAGCACATACATGCATTAAGTGTGCACTTGATATCACGGATCGAATTCATCCTTCGCACACGTCAAAATATGTTGCATACTATCGTTGATGTATCGATTGGCAATCTTGGAGCGATGATAACAAAAGATTGATATAGCTATGGTTTATTTAATAATATGTTAAATGTAGATGTGCCTAATATAGTATTATATCCCTTAATAAGATGTAATTTAAAACACAATTTGTTTCTAAAATTATTTATACCTTTGTATTATATCCTAAAATGGGTGTAGAAGAAAAAAAATATAATTTAAAAAATAATTTAACTCTATGAATGTTACATGTATTGTAATCACGTTACATTTGATTTATGATTATGGATTTAACAAGCTTTTGACCTTTTGTTTTAAGCTAAATAATTATCGGTAAAAAGCTTCTCGAATCTGATAAGTGAAAGTGAAAGAGCGTGTCACATACGTATATCTATATACATATATATCTATTCATATTATTTTCATTTAACAAAGAAGGAAATTACTTATTAATCTTATAAGATTTCTGGTTTTTACCAACAACAAAAATACAAGATGTAGTATTCACTTTCTTATGCATAACTCTATACTTATTTTTATTAAATTTTATCGTATTTTCTTTTAATGTTAATAGTTGACCTTGCAAATTGCATTGTATGATTTACAGAATAATTCAAAAAATAATTTTGACAAAAAAAGAAACATTTTTATTTCAAAGTATTATTTTTATTTTCTCAATAATATGTGTTAGGCAGATGCACACACTTCTTAGTAAATTAGAGCCTTCCTCCATTGAAAAAAAATTTGAATTATTGCATAACTACATACTTGATTACTAACCATATTTATTACTAGTACTCTTATTTTATCTTTATTTATTATTTTTCCAATATATAATTATATTTTGTATGTTCCCAACGATATATTTGTGTGTGTATAATTAAATACAATGCACAATGAATATAAATAAATATAAAATATAATATCTTATACTTATATCTTATACTTATTTGTATTCATTGTATATTACGTTCAATTTTTATTCTGAATTTTCAGATTGAGATGAAATGTTTTCATACAAAGTGCTATGGTGAACTTTTGTACATTTAAATTGAATACTTTCTTAATATTTTCTTTTTTTATTTTTACTTATTACTTTATTTTTTTTTTACTTTATATAAGTTTTAGGAATAAAATAATTAAACTTATTTTATTATTAGTTAATTTCAATTTGACTTATATGTTTGTTATTTAATAATAATTTTAATTGATTTACAAATGACAGAGCATCCTCTTATAGTGTACATCTCCAAAAATTTGTGTGGTAATTGTAAATTTGACAATTTTTACAATTTTATATTCAATATATTTTGACAATCAGTAAGAAATTTTTACATTTTAAAAGACCAAAAATATTGATATTCTTATATTTTTGAAAATATAAGGCCTAAAGAATATGTCTTTCAAAATTCAACACAACGTTCATATACTGATACATACATATACTGATACTGAAAATTCGACATGAAAATTTGTGTGCAGAAATGTATGTACGAGTGTATATATGTATATATAAATGTATCTATGTATGTGCATTCTAAGGATACATAGAAAAAAATATATCTTTAAATTTACTAAATTTTCTTTATAAATTCTCAAATAAACTTAATGTTTAGGATAGTCCAACCAATTCATTGTTTGGGTTAATAATTATCTAACTTTTCAAATAATAAATATTGTTGTATATGAAAGAAAATATTATGTTAACTTAAACAATTTCATTATTTAATTCAAACAATTTAATCGTCTTATTTAACACATACACACGATGTATTATGATTCTAATAATAATATACATTGATAAAAATTCCGGACGTCAAGTCGTCTAAAAAAAAAATTATAGAATGTTCAAAGAAGTAAAATGGAAATTGGGAAAATTTTGTCAAAAATCAAAAGATGAGGCTTGTGTGACGACAATGCTGAATGGCCATTCATACAATCTCACTTTGGCAAAAGAATATCCCAACTTTGCATATTCCTTTCTATAAAAACTTTTTTTGTTCATTTTAATTAATAATTGTATTATCAAAGTAACATCAATTTATTTTCATCTTGACATTTTATTTTCATTTGGATATAGTCTAGTGATGCCAGACAATCCACGATTTTGTGGCTGCGTCTTATCTTTCGATCTTTCGCAAAAGAGAGAGAAGGCAGAGGCAAAACAGAGTGCATTCTACTTTCAAACTTCTACTTCTCAAACGCTCTAAGTATATTTAATCCTCTTTCATCGTTAAAAATATTTCTGAAAGTGGCTTAAAAGATTTTTCATTGGCTATAAGCCACTCTTAGAAATATTTTTATTATATTTTAGAAATATTGATAAAAGAGGATTCAGAATATGGATTGTGTCACTATCTGAATATAAATTCATGCTATTGTATACATTAACTTATATTCTCCATATTCTTTTACATATGCAATTTTCATAGATTGTTTGGCATCATTGGTATAGTCCTCATTTTGGAGACTCGTCTTGAAAAAAAAATCATTTCATTAGAAATGCTTAAAATGGTCTCGATACTACGTTTTTTTAAATTCTATTTTGAATAATTTTTATTTACAAGAAACTTTGTTGCATCTATCTGGTGCATACTGCGTTTTATTCCATTAAATAATATACAGTATAATCAAAGAACATACTATCTTATCGAAACAAACAATCGTGCTTCAAACAATCAAATCATATGATTTAATGTAATGAAACAACAATATTTTTGTTCAAAGAAATAAATATTTCTATATATAAAATTATGTTATTTAAATTAAACAGATATAAATGAAACAAATAGGAATAGTAAACGTAAAGAAATCTTTTTACGTAGTTAAAATCTAATGTATAGTCGTAATGTAAAGTCATAGAAAGATAACTTCTTATCCTTTCTTATACATTCTAAGACAATCAAAATCGATGAGAAACCTTGTAAATTTTGCTTCATAAACTACATATTGAAATTAATATCAGGACTAGATATTGAAATTAATTTATTGATAAAATTACACATATCCTCCATTATTGTACATTTTTGTAAAATCATAATTTTAAAAATTGTGATTATATGGATATCGGGCTTCTCACACATGCTGATATAACATAATAGAATTATACGTATAATTTCTATGTAACATTAAACAATATATGTTTTTAATTTAATTAGATTAATATCTTTAACGTATCTTTCAATAAGAAAGGTTAAAAAAAAGAAATTATGTATATAAATGAGAGAAATAACGAATAAATGTGCAAATTAGTTATAAAATTCTGAATTTATTTATCATTTTTTGACTAACGTACTGTTGTCTCTAAAAGAAGAAGGCCATTTATTTCTATTCGAACTTTCTAATAAAACTTTTAAAAAATATATCATTCAGAAAAACGTGATCAGCAAATTCGATTAATAAAATATAAGTAATATAAAAAAAGCGTGGCATAGTAGAGTATGCTATAGAGGTCCCGGGTTCGATTCCCGGCAGAGCCAAAAATATTTACGGGGTGTCCGGAAATTCGCGAATCAAAATATCATAGTAAGAAAATCCTCGAAAAAATAAATTATTAATGTATTTGCCATTTTTCGTTCCGAACAGTAATTTTTGAGATATAAGTACTTAAAACTAGCCAATTATAGATTGACTTTCCAAGTTTTAAAATAAAGTAATTTTTTAGTAATTTTTTTAGTAATTTTTTAAATATATTTTTTTATTTTTTATTTTTAAAAGTATTTTTTTTTTATAAGAAAGAAATAATTAATAAAACATTCAGTTTAGTTAAAGATTAAAGAGAAACAGAAAATAAATGTATAAGATTACAAGATTATAAAATAATAGCACGTATTTATGTGATATTTTGATTGCTCTTATTCAAATCTTATTGAGATTTCTTATTAATACTATCGTACGTAGATGTATAGTAATGAACTCGGGTGAATTATAAATTTACTTTACTTTAATTATAAAGTTTTTTTTAATTATAAAGTATTTTAATTATAAAGTTAATAAAGTACTTTAATTATAAAGTTAATTATAAAGTATTTCTTATTCGTTATGTTTGTTTATAGCATCAATTATTTTGAAATAAATATTATACGCACAGTGACGTTACGCACACAATCATTTGTCTAATATCAGTGAGCACATGAAATGCGCGCTCATTAACATTATTGCCGCGGACAAGTTTCCGTTTAACTGCAATCTATAATTGACTAGTTTTAAGTATTTATATCTCAAAAATTACTGTTTGGAACGAAAAATGGCAAATATATTAATAACTTATTTTTTTCGAGAATTTTCTTGCTATGATATTTTAATTCGCGAATTTCCAGACACCCTGTATATATATATATATATATATATATATATATATATATAAAAGTATATATGTATGTATGTATGTGTATATGTATGTATATACATTTATAGGTTCAAAAATTGCGAACTTCATCTGCAATGGTTAAAACATAATAGAGAACCATGGTCTGATGTTGTTAAACATTGGAAGGCAAGTCGACTTGCTAGAATAAAAGATACGGCTACATGGAATGAAAATGTCCAACTATTTTTTTCAAAATGGCCCATTTTGAAGCGTTTATAGGGTTACACATTAGTGAAAATTTTAATAATAATAGTGCTGTATTAAAAAGTTAGTAGAAGACACATATGTGTGTATCATTTTCAATAATTTTTACACATTAAATCTGATTATGTTGCACAATTCAGAAATATGTTCTCTATATACAATGAATGAGCCAGAGTTTTCACAAAAAATTTATACTGTTATGCAGGCTGAAATTAAAGATAGAATATATCAAGAGCAACTTGACCAAATAAATAGAAGATATATCAGAAGGTAATAAGAAAAAGTTATATTTTCTATTATTATCTACTTAAAATTTATTATTTTATTGTGCTATTATATATTTCGTAATCTCCATTTTTAGAGAAAAGAAATATTAGACTTTTAAAATTATTGCCAGCATTATGTATCCCAACAATAAAAATTCATAAAGATACAAGAAACATCACACAATAACTGAATCATTAAATTCTTTCATTTTATCAGTAAGTGTAAGTAGTATTATTATATTTCTTTATGTTCTATATAAAACAATTTTATGTTAAAAATATAATTACTATAGTTGAACTGAAAATAATGTTCTTTTTATTCTTTAGAGCCCTGCTGATTTCGAACATAATATTGAATGTCAGAGGGATATATGATTTCTCATACAAAAATGTTTGTATAAAATGAAAACTATGATAGCGATTATAAACAAAATTGCATCCATCGAAAAGAAATTTTATGAAGAATTTTATTTTAAAGGAATTCTTGAAAACAGAATTAGAATTAAGTGATAAAGCTGTAAGTGATTGGACAAATTTTTATCGAGAAATAAGTAATATACTATTAATATATTTATTTTATTTAGTCTTAAATAATGTTACACGTTTGTTCTTTAAATAAACTCCAATTATTTTAACAATGAATTAAAAATAAACAAAAACCAATTGGTGAGTTGGTGCCGGGGTGCCTCGCAGTCCTTCTGGCCGGTGAGGTGTCCACTCAGCGCGGCAGCGGGGGTGGATCTCCCTGCGGTGATCGCTGCCAGCAGGTTGCTCGGGCACGGGCGGATGCGGCCACGAAGTCGGCGGCTGCGAAGGGGCGGTCCCGGCGCGGCGGCGAAGTCCTGGTCCCGGGGCTGCGTGTGCTCCGGTGGTGTCCCTGCGGTGTGACGCTCCGCCGGTGACGGGAAAAGTGGCGCGATCGGTCGCTTCTTGGCGGGTGTACCAAGAGTCACGTCCAACGGCGTGCACGGCCGCTGAAGTGAACTCAAGTGAGAGGAGGCACGGCGTGCACGGCCGCGTCGTAGGGTAGAGGAAGTCCTCGATGGCGTGCGCGGCCACTGAGGGGGGAATACGACCAGCAGTGGTCGGTAACGCCGGCCGTAACAAAAGGGCCGTATAATGACCGCAAGCGATTAATCCTCAGTGCTTACTTAAGCCGTGCGCGGGCTCCAGTGCGCACTGAGGTGGTAGTCCTGAGCAGTGGTGCTAGCCGCTCTTATATAGCGCCAAGAGCCAATCCTGCGCACGAGTGAATGATCGAGTGGTTGGCCATCTCGTGGCGAGCGCGCGGATCACTCCCGTGCGCGGGCCCACAATGTCGGCGCGTGGGAGCGCACGGCGCGCCGGCGCGCTTGTTGTTAGGCCGGAGTGGCAATGACCGCTACAAGTTTAATATACCCATTAGAACATTTAAATATTAAATAAAACTTTGTTCACACATCAATTATTTCTTTTATTATAATTCTCCATGCAATTCCTAAGTTGAAATTAAAATTTACTGAGTGGGACGGATCGGAGATTTGTACACGTGAAAATTACTTTCCAAATTTGGAGTTGAACGTATTTTTATTTTGTCAACTTTTTATGACTATAACTTTTTAACAAAGAGCAAGCGACGGCTAAAACTTTTTGAAAGTCATTCAGGATCATGATCTTGACAACATATGTCAAGATCAAGGTCATTGGAGCTGACTTCTCTAAAAGGGAATTTTACTGTAAAATTAAATTAAAATTAAATTTATAATATTTTAATAATGAATTTTCACATTACTCTTGAGATGCTATTATTGATATTTTTTAAATGATTTCTTTAGCAGGCTTATGTTCTTTAGCAGAATTATGTAATTGAATTAAATTATATTTTATTCTAATTTAATTATTTAAAAAATCGCAACAATAATACTTCATGGATGTTGTAGAAATGTATTGTTAACATTTTAATTATTACTGTTATTACATTAAAACTCTGTTATATGATTGTATTATTTTAGAATATCTACAATATATTAATAACAGAAAACTTAATGTCTATTATTTATGAAAATAGAAATTATTTAGAAAGAAAAATATTTTAATGATAATTTTATAAAAAGTATTTAAGTGAAATTCTGTTATTAAATATTCCTGACACAGTGTATAATCGGTGACTCGATCGTCACCTTCAATAATAATGCGACAGAGTAGGAGGGGACGGGAATAGTTGTTATCTGCAAAATTGAGCAAAATTGAGCTTTATCTTCAAAATTGAGCAAAATTGAGCTTTAAAAAATTGCTTTTAAAAAAAGCAATTTATTCCAAACACTTTAACACAAGTTTAACAAGACATCTTGTAATACTTTTAAATATCTTTTAGATGGTTAAGATATTACAATGTATTTTAAGTATTTATTTAACAAAATTTTAAGAAAAACCGAAAAAATTTGCTAATGGCAAAATTTACTAAATTTTATATATACACAAAACATACATATTTAGAATTCTAAATATGAAAATAAGAATATAATATAATACAAATATAATATAAATATAAACTAATGTATCCAAAATATTAAATCAAAAAGTTAACTAAATTTTATTAATTAATTTCTATAACATTATGCCTATTATTGCTTTCCAATTATTTCAATCGTTATATATAAATAGTTATAATTGTGTAGTTATCTGGGGGTAAACAAAGGGAAATCCATTTGTAATGTTATACTGATCATTTCAGTATCAAGACCCAAATGTCCCCTACCTATTTTTAAGAAAAAATGAATAGATAAAAAACCGATACAAGAGATTAGTATTCATTTCCTTCCTGCTCGTTTTTGAGAAATATTTTTTACCATAACAATTAAAGACTAAAAAAGTCTTAGTCCACAAAGTTACAGCTGCCATATTAATAGTGCACAAACGTTACATTTTTATTAAAAAAGTGAATAAAAAAAAAACAAAAAAAGCTTATTCAAAATCAGCTCTATCAAAAAACACGTCGAACATGTCGAATGAAACGATTATCCAATTGATAGAAAAAAAGCTGAAGATAAGTGACAATATAAATTTTATTCTATATACAATTCAGAAATGTGTCTATAAGAGAATAAATGAATTGAATATTTTATGGATTACAGTATCCATCACCATGCACAATCATGAAAAATATAATATTTGGTGAAAAACCACCACTTTTTAACGAATGCTTTAGTAAATTGATTTTTGAAAAATTAAACAATAATCCGGACTTTGTCGGACAGGTATATCAAAATGTCTTCTACGTAATGCTCGTTCTTATAAATTGTTCAACTGATTTATTATAAACCGAGAAATTTTATTTTCAAATTTATTCATTTAATTAATTCATTTAATTCATATTTAATATTAATTAAAATTAAAATCATTTTAATTAATATTAAATTAATTAAAATTAAAATCATTTTAATTAATATTGTTAAAGATAGACTCGATTACGAAGGAGCAGGCAACTTTCGCTGAGCGTAATGTTAAATGCGCATTATGGTTGAAAAATCAAGGAGTATAACGCGGTGATGTCATCGGCGTTTCTATTCCCCATAATCATATCGATAGTCCAATACCTCTACTGGGATCTCTTTTTACTTGCGCGCAATTCTGTGCCATGCATTACAAACTCAGTATCGGTATGTTTTTTCATATAAAAATGTTATTATTATATGATTATATATGATTATATTTTTATGGTTATTATATGGTTATTATTTTTTTATAGAAGTTTGTTCACAGAATGATAATTCACATTAATAACGCATTTATTTAAATATTGTTTTTAACATTTCATAATACATGTTATAAAGAGATGATGCTTGCAATGATGAACTTTGCAAACTTATAGTCCTTGCAAGTATGAATGAACGTTTAACAAAAACAATATGCAAATTAGCCTATCAAAATAAAAAATAGTTGTTTATTGGGAAAAAATTTGCAAATTGGCAATAATAAGTATTTTAAAGACTCTATAAATTATATTTATATCTTTATATTTATATCTTTTGCACATCTTTATTTTACTTAAAGGATTATATGCAGGAATTGTATTGCATAGCCCAAAAAAACGAAATTTTTGAAAATTTTTTTTTTAGAAACATTCAAAGATTTTTTTTCGCAGGTAATATAGTATATAATATAGGTATATAGTATTTAAAAGTACATATATTTTGCAGTTTATACAAATTTTTTCAAAATATATTGAAAAACACGAATAGCAGGCACTCTCGCGAAAGATGTTTTTTTGAAAGTGCTTTGCGGTGAGCACAATTTCTCGAAACTGGATCATATGAAATCAGAAATTCAAAAAGATTTCGTTAGTATATGTTCTAATCTTGTTCTTGAACGATTGATTTTTTTAAAATTTTATTTTGAACAAAATGGTAGTTTTTAAATAAAAAAAAATTATAATTTTTATATGATTAAATTTTTTGTTTTAGGTTAATTAAAAACAAAAATTTCATTAAAAAAAATCAATTGTTCAAAGGACAAGTATTTATAAAAAAGAAGCCTGCAAAATTTTAGCCCGAATGCAGCAGTTCCCTTCTTATATATTTTGCTCACCGATTCGTATGTTTGAAAAAAATTTGATTCAAGAAAAACGCAATTGAAGTTTCAGATTAAGTTGTCACGAAAATAAAATTACTGTTTTTCAACTTACACAGAATCATCTATTACAGGCCTATAAAGCCCGTAAATCTTCTGCTGTAGAAACTGTCTCCAAAATATCAATTTACAAAATATCGATTTACATTCCAATTTTACATAAAAGGGATCGCCTTGCCTCGGCAGTTACGGCGCGCTACCCGCGATAAGTATTTTGTGCAGCGTACCCTACAAATTCGTATATCTTCGATAATTTTAATTCAAATTACTTTAAACTTTCAGAAAATATTCTTTAGATAGTATAGTTTCCAAAGTAAATATTTTCAAAAATCAATTTTTTTTGACTTATGCATATAACTCCCTTTTAAAATAATATTTTTAATAAAAAAAGTTCATGAAATATGGCTTTCTTCTAGATTTATTTTTAATTAAAATAAATCTAATCGATTAATTAATTTGTTTTTGATTATTGATAATATCAAATTAAACTTATAAATTAAGATTGTGTTTATAATATCATCATATTTATTATTTCTCTTGATCATCACACAGATGATAGTCGATATCCTTCTCTGCTAAAACCCAAAGTTGTCTTCGTGAATGCTGATATGAATCAAAACTATGGTGAAAGCTGCGGAGGAAAAAGAATTATGTATTATATTTCGTGACTTTCGGTTTTGTCGAAGGATATACAAGGGGATTTTCAGGAGATTATACAGGAAAAGCAGGACGTTGAAATGTTCGATCAATTTCGTTGCACACCAATCTCCAGTTTGGGTGAGGTCGCCTTGCTGGCTTTGTCATCCGGAAGTATTGGATCGTGTAAGCTGACGATATTGTCGCATCGCGCCATGATTAACAACATGTTTTGCGACCAGTCGTTTGCCGCCGAAGAAATCAAAATGTACACTGTTAGAAAAAAATGTGTTGAACATAAATCGCATGTCCCAAACGGTCCACTCAAAATTTTGTGTTAATTTAACATAATACGGATGTGTTAAATAGTAACACCGACACTATGTTAATATTTCAACAAAAAAGAAATGTACTCTTGATTTTAATTTTGAAGTTAATTGTGTGTTACAATTAACATAATTTTTATGATAAAATAACATGTCGAGACGCGTCAAAATTCGAGACTATGCCGAAAACCACACAAAGAATAATAACAAGTCATCCCCACTCCTGTTATAGAGTTATAAAACCAACATTTTTTTTGTGTAAATTTTAACATATTGAATAAATACGTACGAATTGTGTTATTTTAATACGTTTCTTAAATCATTTTAATAATTTTACATTTTATATTTGTTAAGGTCAGTTAACATAGTAGACATGTGTTAAATTTACATATAAATATGTAGATTTTATTTAACACAAAAATTTTAACAAAGACCAATTTTGACACAAATACAAAATGTTTTTTACTGTGTAGTAATGTGGTACAGTACTATGCGATGGATGGTACTCTTCTATAGATTTATTTTTACAAGACGCAGATTATTTGCGATAAATATGACGTGGAATCGACATGCAAACTTATTGAAAAGTTTAACATACGTATACATTTAGCTAAAGTAAGTTAAAGCTAAAGTAAGCTAAAGTAAAGTTAAGCTAAAAACGTTTCTTAACAATATTACTATGTAGAGCAATCGTTTATAGGTAGCATAGGCATTTTTGCAACTTGGACTGACGGCGAATATTCTGATAAAGAGTCTTCTTCAGAAATATCGTATAATATTTATCTTCCTTGAAAAGATTGATCATGGGTGGTGCAGCTATGAGGCCGCACTTACAAAAAGGCATAAGGAAAGCTTTGCCTCATACGGAAATTATTTTTATGTACGGTAAGTAGGAAAACTTAGAAAAAGAATTTGAAAAATATAAAAAAATATATAAAATACGTATAATATATTTAAAAAATTGAAAATTGGAAAATGGATTAAAAATAAACTAATTAATTAAGTTACACACACACACACACACACACACACACACACACACACACACACACACACACACACACACACACACACACATATATACACTTATATTTTATATATTATATATATATACTTATATTATATATATATATATATATATATATATATATATATATACTTATATTTTTTTATTATAAAAATAAATACATATATGAATGCAAACTTTTTGATCTATAACAAAATTATCTTCTGTGTGGTGACATGAAGTAAATAATATAATATTATTAAATAATATTATTAAATCTATATTATAAATAATATTATTAAATAATATTATTAAGTCTATATTAAAGTTTAGATACTTATTTTACTTGTTATATAATAACTAATTAGATACTAAAGAGAATTCAAACAAAAATTTGCATCTATTTTATTTTATATCTACTGTTGGTTCTTACATTAACGTTATTGTATAACATAATTTTATCTGGAGAGCTTGGAATCATTCTTTGTATTAAATATGAATTGATTCCGCCGTATTAAATGTAAGAAAATTCAATATTTTTCTTATTAACAAACCTATTAACAAACAGAGACTAAGATTATATGTATAAGATTAACCGTAATTACATATTAATTTCTACACCTAGATCTTAATATTTCTTATCTTCACATAGGATAAACCAAAATAATTTGATAGGTTAACAAAAATTTTGAAATTGTATAAAAAAATCACACAATGTGTTCAATCAAACATACAGAACATACACCATTGATTGACAATAACATCAAACATAAAACCTATGTCGCTATGCTGAAAGTAAGTTATTCAATTTATATACTGATTTTTATACAAAGGAAATTTGATGGGCAAATTGAATAGATCATAGGGCAATTTGGATCATGACGATTAATATATCTGAAACTTTTTGCTATTTTTTTAGTTTTATTCTAACAGTATACATAACGACAAAGGCGAAAATTCTGAAAAAGATTAAAAAGATTTTAAAAAGATTAAATTTTGAAACAAATTTTGAGAAAAAACAAAAGGTACCAGTTTTTTTTTAGTAATTTTGTTCTTATTGTTAGTCAATTTTGTTCTTTCCACGAACTAGGTATCGCAATATCACATTTTTCTGTATAAATGCGCAGCGATTCGTAAAGCCTTCTATGTCAAGCTAAATCCGATATTCTAAATATAAGACGGTTAGCCAAGGATTTGTTGATATTATTTGTAAGAACTAAAGGGTGACATATTAAAGAAGCAGACTCTAGTTCTGGAACATCATAATTTTGATTTCTTTCTGCCGGAATCTTTCTGTGCAAAGTCGTATGGTATATTATATAAAGTACTTCCAATAACTACAGGTTTCTCTCTACTGATGAGACTGGATCATGGATTTTTTTACCCCATGGGGCAGATCTATTTTTTTTATAGTGCCTCAGTATAGTTCAACTCAAAGAACAAATTAATTTTCATATTTAAGAACTTGGAAATGTACGCATGACTCCAAATAGCTCCACAATTTATTATTTAATTTGCCCCACAAAACAACATGTGAGTAACTATAACTTAATTTTAAAAATATCAACAAAAAGCGGCATCTGATGATATAAGAGGTCATAACATGAAAGCCTTTTCAAATTAGAGTCAATATTTAAAATATAATGCTTACAGCTTAGATTCAGGACATAAAATTTTACATGATACAAAGAATAAAAGAGTTTGATATTCACATTTAATCAGAAAGACTACTCCGGCGCACTTTAATTAATGAAATTTCCACTTAATAAGGCACATACGTGCAAAAGACTTCACACTTTCCTTTGAATCTCAAAATACCAATATGGTGTTTCTCGTAGCTAATGAGCGCGAAACTTTAATTTTATCCAAATTGTCTCGCTACCCAATTTGCTTCGCTGTATTCTATATATTGCTTTCGTTATTATTTAAAATGTCTTATCAGATATAATTGTTATCATTTTTCTTTTTGTTTTTTTATGTACTAGACACTATAGACGCGCGCTGCGTTATTTCTCTTTTATTTATATTTTTAAAGGTGTTAAAACGAAAATATAATATACAATATGTTATATTATTAACCATTTGACATACACATTGTCAAAGCTCCGCAATAACAGCCGCTTACGACGCATTGTAAACGCAATGAGAGAACCTATCGACATCGCGGAAGAAAGGTGACAATAAATTCTGATAAGAGTAATCGACTTTACATGTCTTTTTTAAAAGTGGATAGAAACTTTTTATCTTTTTAAATATCTTATTAAATATCTTTTTATAAACACATTTTACAGCGCACAGTATTCTGTAAATCGAAATCAATCAAAAGATAGTTGAAGAAACAAGAAAGAAATTTCATATGAATAAATTCGAAAATGCATTGTTTTCAAGTTATTGTCATTTTTACATTGAAATTTGAAATTGCTTTGCTTTTCTCAAAATCTTTTGTCAAAATTAAAAGAAGAAATGGTCTTATGAGTTTTATAACATAATTAACAAAATTAAATAAAAATTGCGGGTTGCTTTAGCACTGCATACATGCTTTAGCACAGGATACATCACGGTAGATATAGCGAAATATAGCTCGCTTAGCATCTCTTGAAATCAAGGCTTTACGGTTGTGCTCTCCTGTGTAAAGCAGCTCGCAACTTTTATTTTATTTTAATCATTTACTACACGGCGACGTTAAACCAGTTTAGTAACAACCGTAGTTAGTGATTTCTTGTATTTAATTGGATCACAATTTTAAATTTAAAAGAATGTATCAATCTAACGCGAGATTTTTAACTACAGTTATTACTAAGATTAATGTCGCCGTGTAAACGTAATAATTTTAAACTCACTATCTCTTGTTTCAATTTTGACAAAAAAATTCAAAAGGAAAGCAATTTTAAATTTCAACAGAAAAAGGACAATAAATCGAAAACGCATTTTCAGCTATGTTCACCTTTCTTTTTTATTTCTGAGAATTGAAAAAAAAGGTTTAGTTTAATAAAAACTTTATTTAGTCTTAAATACAGAAAATCATCTGACACTTTTGATTCTTTCTGTTAACATACCCTGTGTTAATTTTAAAAAAAAAAGGGAGAGAGTGAAAATATTGTGTTGCCACCTCAGACTAAAAGAACAAAAAATACAGATGATGCATTACTAGATGATAAATAGCGCGCTAAAATCAAAACTCTTCAATACTGAGTCACTTTCCAAACGATGATTTTCATTTCTGGAATAACCTGTATATATTACATTTTCACATTTAACTTAATTGAAAAATCTGGATGTTCAACTTTAATTGAATTTTCATATCCTGAGATTAACTGTTATTGTTACGATAATGTTTTACGTATTAGATGATTGCAAAGCGATAACGATTTTATCTGATGATCGAATTTTGACAAGTTGTAATTTGGATATAATGGATTTAATGATATTATGATTTGCTTGTTCATGTCATCGCACTAAAGATGATTTTGTCATAAGTTAAACCATTTATGATCATATATATATATATATATATATATATATATATATATATATATATATATATGAACTTTTTTGTACACTTAATATATATATATATTAGGTGTACAAAAAAGTTCTGAGCTTTTTTTTGTAAAATTCAATCTTTATTCAAAAACAAATAAAAAAATATTAATCAGCGAAATATTTCCCGTTTGCATCAATGACCTTTTGCCATCTTTCGGGTAGCTTGCGAATTCCTTGACGATAGAAGCTCACCGGCTTCGAAGCGATAAAGTCATCAATGCATTTTCGTATCTCTTCAAATCTCACGAAATGTGCATCAGCCAAATGATGCTGCAGCGACCGGAATAGATAGTAATCGGAAGGCGCCATGTCTGGATTATACGCCGCGTGCGGGAGAAGTTCCCAGCCTAACGCAAAGATATGATCCTGAGTCGCTTTCGCAATATGTGGTCGAGCATTGTCATGAAGCAAGATCACTTTATGACGTCCTTGGCCAATAAATGGCCTCTTTTCTTCTAATGCATCGCTCAAATTGGTCAATTATTGTTGGTAGCGGTCTGCCGCAATTGTTTCACCCGGTTGTAACAACTCGTAATACAACACACCTGTCCAATCCCCCCACCAGATACAAAGCAAAACCTTCTTGGCGTGGATATTGGACTTTGTCGTCGATGTCGAAGGTTGACAGGGTCAATCCATGATTTTCTATGTTTAGGGTTATTATAAAGAATCCACTTTTCATTGCTTGTAATGATTTTGTGCAGAAAATCTTTTTTCCGGAACTTTGAAAGCAAAGTGAGTGCAGTGTCACGCCGACGATTTTTGTTGTCTTCGGACAATTCATGCAGAATCCATCTGCCTTCCTTCTGAATCTTTCCCATTGTATGTAAACGTACGGAAATGGTTTGCTGCGTAACGCCAAGCTGTTCTGCACGCTCCTTTTCAGTTTGCGCAGAGTTTATCCAGCAGTGCTTGCAATTCGTCCGTTTCAATCTTTTGAGGGCGCGGTTCATCTTCAAGACTGAAATCTCCTTGATGAAATTTTTGATATCATCTTTTACATGTAATATGACTTACAGCGTTCTCTCCATATGCAGCACAAATCATTGCAGTGGCTTCAGCAGCATTTTTCTTCAGATGAAACACAAAGTGGATAGAAAATCGAATATGCTCTTTTGTTATTGCCATCGTGAACACTACTGATTTTTGAGGTTATGTGCATCAAACGTCAAACCGTATGACATTTTAGAAGGCCAAATGTCAACGCTTTAAAACCGCAAAAGGGCGGGAAGATATATAAAATTTAAATTGTTATTTCGGTTGTATGAAATCTAAAGCTCAGAACTTTTTTGTACACCTAATATATATATATATATATATATATATATATATATATATAAATTTTATATTAATAAAATAATCACACTCTGTTTTCAGGTTGATTATAGCGGTGATTATGGTTATTACGATGCTAATGGCGAAACTTATATATGCAATAGAATTTCGGATATTATCAGGTTTGACGAATTTATAATTTATCCTTTTGAAACCTGAGGATGTGCTTCAGAGTCATCCGGCAGTTTACGAAATTGCTGTAATGCGTGTCACATAGTGATCTTTGAAGAATGTCCGTTAGCTTTTGTATTGAAAATTTGTGAGATTGTGAGGAAAAAATAATAAAGACACTATTTTCCAAAATTTTTTAGTAACAATGTCACCATTTAAATATTTACAAAACAGAATTTATTCGATTTCTGTTGTTAATTTACCAACAAGTTATGTTAGCAGGCCCTATTCGATTTCTGCTGCATTTTTGCCGTCACATCATGACGGCACACTGTGCTCAATTTCTGCTGCGTTTTTGCTGTCAGTATCTGATATGGCAACAAACTTTGCACGATGTCTGTTTCATATCTGCTGCCACAATAAGATTACAAGCAATGCTCGATATTTATCGCATTTCGCTTTCTCTCCGCGCTTTCTTATTTGTATAACTTTAATATTTAATAATTTTTTTAAAATTAAAATTATTGCGAATATCGCAAAATTGTGATAAGATATTTTCGATTATCTCGCTCCCGTTTCACCTTCTCACGAGCGGTGTTACACATGCTACGGGACACCCTGTATATGTACATAGATATAGTTTTTCTAATTTTTTTCATATGTCATATTTAAGTATTTGTACTAGGATTACATAAAAATTTGAAATTAAATTTAAATTTTATTGATATTGATAATGTTGAAAAGAAAACTTGTATTTAATTTTAAAATTTAAAATACGAACATAAATTTAAAATCTAATTAAATTTATTTTAGTATTAGAAAAAAATTACGAAAAAGTAACAAATCCTTACGTTTCAAGTATCGGTAACGGTAATATATTACCGTTGTAACGGTAATGTTACACGTTTATTTTTTTGAAATAACGTTTCTATCCCTGGTTATATATATTTCATATTAAAGAAAACTACATTCCATGTGTACTCAAGAATATGATTTTATCGCTGAATCTTATCACAATTGCGTTCATGTAAATGTAATTATGATTAATCAAATATCATTTGTCAGTATAAAAATCATATTAATTTAAATGATTAAACATATATTCAAGAACATTTCTTAATTTGAACAAATATAAAAATAATAGGATTTATGATTAAAGATACCAAAATCAATGGTGAAGTACAAGTTTCATCATTGATCTGTTCCAATGGAATAATAGGCCAATTAATTTAATCAGACATAATGAGACTGACTTAGGACACTAACAATAAAATGAGTACATAAACATGTTATTTAACATTTCTAATATTTTTCTTGCGAAAATAATTTTTGAAAAAGCATTAAGAAAGTTACAAAAATTCGTTACTGTAAAAATGTAATGACGTTATCATTATAGACGGAAAAACGTAACGATCATTACCAAAAAAAAGTAAAAATGAAGGTGATAACGGCGGTTACAAGTAACGCATTATTTCCCAGTCTTATATATAGAGTGTCCCAATGGGAACTATTTTTGTGTGTAGATAAAACGGGCTAAACCGAGTCGAAAAGTCCTCTACCAATTTGCAATAGTTAAGCGGGTATAGCCAATATATTGAAGAAAACAATTCTTCGCGCCCCTAGTAATGATGATCTTTGGGCGGAAGTATCTTATCGCGCGCTTGCATTTGCCTGTGACCCGGGTTAATATGGTGCTTTTTAAGAATTAATAATTCATTAACTATTGCGAAAATTGTACAGGACTTTTCGATGCAGCCCGCTCTGTCTATACACGAAAATAGTCCCCATTGCTCTGGGACACCCTGTAACTATATTATCTATTTAAACGATGCAAACATTTTTATCTTTAAACACTTTTCAAAGTTGTTAAAAGAGAAATATATGAATATTGTATTATATTATCAAAATTAGCTTCATTATACTTACAAATATTTAAGGTCCTCGATAGTGTTCTTATAGATAAGATAGTGTTCTTATAGATAAGCTAGTATTCTTATAAATGCGAGAGCTTATGTTACTCAGAATACTTATGTTACTAAGCACTTATGTTACTAAGAATAATACTATATGATATAACATCAGCTACATAAATTGGACATGTTATTTAATATTTCTAATATTTTTCTTGCAAAAATATTAATTTTTGAAAGCAATAACAAAGTTACAATTGTAAAAACAATTTTTACATAAAAAAAGATATATAAATATTCTATTACAGTTGTGAAAATTAAGACTAAAGAAAAGAGTGCATAAAATTAAATAGATCTTAAACAATGTGATAATTGGAAGCGTCTCTTTTTAAAGAATGCATCAGTTTAGGAGAACTGCTCTTTGAGAAATTGACAAACAATTCGAATATTATTAGACAGGTATGTGAATATAAAAAATTATTATTTTAAGAAAATACGCCATGTGCATGCGCAGTATGTACGTGAAAACTTGTTATAAAAGCATGTGTTATTTTTATACAAAACAGATATTTCAAAATTTCGTTCCGAAGAAAATTTTATACAAATTCTTTGCTCACCAAAATTTGATATATTTTCAATTTCTTTGAGAAAGTTAATATGGAAAACATAGTGTCAATTCCATCTTTGACTGGAAATACAATATCTAAGGTAAATGATGATATAAAATTTTATTTTAAAGAAATTTAAAAATATTATCGTAAGAAATTGAGTTCTTTAAAATATCTCTGGATTGTAGTATTTACCACGATGCAAAATCGTAAACAATGTAGTAATTGGCGAGGAAGCGCCTCTTTTTAAAGAATGCATCAGTTTAGGAGAGATGCTCTTTGAGAAATTGACAAACAATTCGAATATTATTGGACAGGTATGTGAATATAAAAAATTATTATTTTAAGAAAATACGCCATGTGCATGCGCAGTATGTACGTGACAACTTGTTATAAAAGCATGTATTATTTTTATACTAAACAGATATTTCAAAATTTCATTCCGAAGACAAAATTCCGAAGACAATTTTATGCAAATTCTTTGCTCATCAAAATTTGACATATTAAAAGTCGCCGAAATATATTTTTTCTCAGTCGCAAAACAAGCATTTATTTGTAGATTAAGAAAGATAATGAAGTGAAATTTTAGGCAGAGATTAGAAATAATCCAACTAATCTAAAAAAAAAATATTTCTTCGACACGTTAGAAATGCGGGCTTAAATGAGCTAATCCCGATATTTTCATACCACAATAGTATATTCTTCTTATATATATATATACGAGGGTAGTCTGAAAAGTTTTGAGCCTAACATAGAAACAAGTATTTTTTCGGTCAAATATAGTTTTATTTTTCAACATAATCTCCTTTTAAGTCGATACATTTTTCCCATCGATACTCTAACCTCTTTAACACCTCCAAATAGTAGTTGGCGTCTTGCTCCGCAAAATAGGCATTTACGTATTACGTATACATTTGCGATGACCTTTTCGTTCGATAAAGATCTCTGTCCTCCAAGCGAAACTTTAAGCTTAGGAAACAGGAAAAAGTCGCTGGGGGCCAGATCTGGTGAATACGATGGGTGGTCAACCAATTCGAAGTGCAGTTCGTGAATTTTGGCCATGGCGACCGCGGAAGTGTGAGCAGGTGCGTTATCTTGATGGAACAGCACTTTCTTCTTCTTCAAATGCGGCCGTTTTTTTTGCAATTTCTGCCTTCAGCTTATCAAGTAACGATGCGTAATACTCCCGTTATTGTTTTACCTTTTTCCAAATAGTCGATACACACAATTTCGTGACTATCCCAAAAAACAGTCGCCATTACCTTCCCAGCTGATAGAACCGTCTTCACCTTTTTTGGAGCAGGTTCACCCTTTGCCTTTATATATTAAATATAATATATGCTCCTATTATATTTAATTATTTTATTGTTTAGTAGCATTTCTCTTTTCATATGTGTTATGTTAAATTTTGTTTAATAAATTTTTACTGAGGAAGGATCTGTGTAGCCGTATTGTCTAAGTATTTAAATTTAATTCTGTTATTTAAGTTATTATATATGTATATATATATATATATATATATATATATATATATATATATATATATATATAAGCCAGCATTGTTCTGATGAAAGAGCAGTCTTTTTTTAGTTAAATGAAAACGTTTATTCTTAATTTCCAAACATTGTAATAATCTAGCATAATACTCTCCGGTGATTGTTTCACCTTTTGCTAGATAATCCACAAAAATTATCTCATTGGAATCCCAGAAAATTGTGGCTATCACTTTGTCAGTCGACGGGACTGCTTTTGCCTTTTTCGGAGTCGATTCATCTTTTGTAATCCACTGCTTTGATTGTTCTCCGAGATGCAGTGATGGAGTTTCGTTGACAGTAATAAAACACCGTAAAAAATCCTTTTCATCGCGCTTGAAACGTTCAAGACACGATCGTGAAATGTTCAACCGATCTTGTTTTTGTTCAGTGAACAAATGTGACACTCAACGCGTGCTCAGCTTTCTCATACCTAATTTCTCATGTAAAATGTTGTGCATTTATTCGTATGAGATATCAGTAGTCTCCGCTATCTCTCTTAAAGTTAATCGACGATCGTGCATCACAATTCGATGACATAATCGATCATTTCACCGTTATTTCGGTTTTTGGTCGTCCGAAGCGTCGTCCTTCGAAAATTCTCGTTCTGCCACATTTGAACTCAGCAGCCTAAGTTTTCACGATCATAAATGAAGAAGCAACATACACTAAATCTAATTTAGTTTCAATTTTAGGAATTTTCTCTTTCAAATAAAGAAATTTTATTACGGCACTCCAACTTCATTATTGTCGACAAACTGTCACTTTCAAAAACAAACAAATTGCTGAAATGACATGAAACTTATCTTTTGTGTTTCTTTCAGTATCAATTGAACAAGTACTGAAATTTCATTGAAATCTTGTTCTTTCTTGATCAGATCGGAAATTTTTCAATTATTTATCCTCGTACAGTTTTTATATATCTGTAATAATTTAATTCGAAAAAACAATAAGACAAAACAAAATATAAAATTAAACATAATTAAAATTAACAATTATAAATCGATATAGAATTTTATTAGTAAGTTCTATATATCACTTATTTGCATTACTACATCAAATGAATTGATAAATAAATTGTTTAATAATCTAAGGAAATTAAGAATTATTTTAATTTGCTACAGATTGACCCCATTACGGATAAGCGGATGACATTTGCTGAAATGAAGGAGCGTAGCGTTAGATGTGCGTTATGGTTGAAAAAGCAAGGAGTGCAACGCGGGGATATCATCGGCATTTCTACTCATAATCATCTCGATAGTGTAACATCCCAGCTTGGATGTCTTTTCATCTGCGCATGTTTTTATCCAATGCATTACGAATATAATATCTGTAAGTTTCTTACTATGAAAATTTTATAATTATTATTATTGTTAGTTCTTTGTTTACAAAAATAATAATAATAATTCTTAAAAATGTTTTTAAGTCTCCTAGTGGTATCATGAATTAAAATAACAGAAATGAAAAAGGATATAATGAAAATTCTTGTAAAAATGTTTAATAGAAATATTTTTCAAGAAATTAATGTTTGTAACCAAAAGGAAAAGAATTTATTAGAAAAATAATGATTTTATCAATTATATCCTAAAAATAATGTTATTCTTTGACATTTTACTATATTGTCACAGAAAGATAATTAAACAATTTATAAATTTTCAAATTGTCAAGTAAAGAAGTCTTATAAAGTTTCTTCAAATATTTTGTAAAAACCTTTCTCTTTTATAAAAAAAAATATTATATTTTTAATATAAATTTATTAAATAAATTTCTGTTAAACAATCTTATTTAAACAAAATCCCCGATTATTTTTCGCAATAAAATAATTTCCAATAATCGGGGTGGGATTAATCGATTTCAAATTTGATTATCGATTTAATAAGGAAGGGGTAAAATTTAGATTTAGCTTTGAGTAGACTACGTTGCAAGATCGTTGAATTAACGACACGTAGTTCGCGATAAGCATTGTCTTGAAATTCAGAAAAATAAAAATTGTTCGACACGAAGACCCAGTCTGCCGATGGAAGCCTCTATTGTCTATTTGTTTGAAACATATATCGACTAATTATCATTATTGTTAATCTTATTTAATCTCTTTAAGATAAATTTGAATCTTTAATTTAGTTTTAATTATTAATTAATCATATTAAATACGTTTATAGTCAATGCCTCAATACTCAATAACTATCCTTTATTATATTTATGTTGCACAGGTGACAGTCGATATTTTCTTTCGCTAACAAAACCCAAAATCGTTTTCGTCAATGCTGATATGGTAAAAACTATGGCGAGGGCTGCGGAGGAAGAAAATTTGAATATTAAATTCGTGACTTTTGGCTGTGTAAAGGGGTTTAAAAGTTTCCAGGAAATTATTCAGGAACAGCAGGATGCGATCAATGATTTTCGTTGTTCACAAATTTCTAGTTTGGAGGAGATCGTTGCACTCTTTCTGTCATCTGGAAGTACTGGGCCATCCAAAGCGACAATGATGTCGCATCGTGCTCTGATTAACAATATGCTTTATGATACATCATTCGCCACGGAGGATCAAAAAGTGGTAATGTGGTTCAGTCCATTGCGATGGATTATGGGTACTATAACGACAATTTGGTCGATCTATTTCTGCAAGACACGAATTATTACTATGAAGCTTGACAGTGAAGAGACATGTAAACTGTTAGAGAAATATAATGTATGTATTCTATATATTCTATATATATAATTCTATATATATAAATTCTAAGTTAAAAATCTGTTTTGTTAGAGTTATTATTTTAAAAATGTTCTTTTATACAAATGTTCTTTTATAGGTGGAATGGTTTTTAATTCAACCAGGAGTGATTGTAAATATATTAAAAAAAGGGCTTTTTCAAAAGTATCGCTTACCATCCATGAAAAAGATAGTCACCGGTGGTGTGGCTACAAGACCACACTTATTTGAGGCCATTATAAAGGCATTGCCGCATGTAGAAATTATATATGCTTTAGGTAAATAAAAAATCTGGGAAAAGAATTACTTAGAAGAGCAAAAACTAGAAAATGGAATCTTTTTATCGTATTTTAGACAAAAGGCGATAATAAGTTTTTAATATAAATATAAAAAAAATCCATTTTTCAAAATATTTTATCACGGTATTAAATTTTTAACAGGTATGAGCGAGATTTGTGGTACTAGTTCTGTACAGAAACAAGGTGACAAAGTAGGTTCTGTCGGTTATGTGCTTAAAAATGTACAATTAAAAGTAATTGATGTGGATACTGGGGAAACATTGGGCCCAAATACAGTTGGTGAATTTTTTTGGAAATCGCCATACATAATGACAGGATATTATAATAATCCTGAAGCTACCAGAAAAACTTTAAGCGAAGATGGTTACGATCGTTTAATTTCTATCCGTGAATAATACAATTTTTATTAGATTAAATCAATACGCTTGAATATCTTCTTTTTAGGTTGGCTACGCAGTGGTGATTTAGGTTATTATGATGAGGATGGTGAACTTTTTGTATGCGACAGAATAACGGAAGCTATTAGATTCTTAGGACACATGATTTATCCGGCTGAAATCGAGAAGGTGCTTCAGACTCATCCAGCAGTGCGCGAAGTTGCCGTAGTACGTTCGCAAAATGATATTTTTGAAGAATGTCCACTTGCCTTTGTATCGATATTTTCGAACCAGAAGGTTTGTAACTAATAAATTGTACATTCTAACTAAAATAAGTATATCTGTTGTTTTCACTTAATTAACACTAATTTAAAACAAATACTCATGTTAACAGATCTTTGTTTATTATAAAAATGATAGCAAATGTTATGAGGGGGAAGGACAATACGTACGCAATTTATGATTTTTTTTTACTATTAACAAGTTTATCATTATACATTTATTCTAGGAAGAACTAATTCATAATTAATACTAATCTTATGCTGTATTAATTGTCAATTTTCTCTAATTCTCTTAATGAAAATTATTGAAAATTTTCAATATTTCAATAATCAACATGTATGAACCAAAATATGTTTAACAGCAGAATCAAAACTAACATTCTGCGGAGCATGTTTTTAAGCGTCTAATAATATTTATACAATAATATAATAAATCTACTTGTAGTATTTATATAAATAATTTTTGTTTATGCAGGATATTTAATACAGGGTATATACAGGATATCTGATTTTTAATGGTATACCACTTGTGTAAAACGAATCAAACTAAAATGGGAAGGTCCTGTTCATCATTTTCCGATTTCGCTGATTAGTAATAAATTATTGATTATTAAAGATTGTAGAATGAGTAAGTATCCTCTATTTGTCAATGCAAATGCGTGACGAAGTGCAATCGTCCAACACGCGTTCACGGTAGAAGCGCGACGAAATATTTGGAGACGTGCACTGTAAGCAAATGTCCTGTTACTTGTAAACTTTATGTTCTAAATATATTGCCGCATTCCCGCCAATCGCGGGAATGTAACGCATGTTGGATGATTAATTGCAAAAATCGTAAAATGATAGATGACTTTTCTCAGTTTGACCCACTCTACTTGCACATAAATGGTGTATCATTGGAAAACAGACATCCATATAAATTTAAAAATAAAAGTATTACATCAGATCGAAAATAAAAGTTATTATAAAAATTATTATACTAGTATTATTATACTTGAGATTCTTCTTCGTATTATCGATTTATATTCTATTATTATAATATTTGAAATGATTTAAAATGATGCAGGTAACAGCGGAGGAGTTGATAAAATTGGTAGAGAATAACTTGGAAGACTGTAAACATCTTCGAGGTGGTGTATATTTCTTGGACGAGCTTCCGCATACAGATACCGGCAAGATCGCGAGGAAACAACTTAGAGAAATGGCTAAGCATATTATATTCAATGACGAATCTATCAAAAATATAAAATAATTTATTTAATATTAATATGTGAAATTTCTCTTGTTACATTATTTAGCTATATTATTTAATAATGTAATAACTTAAATAATGCAACAACGTAATGTTAAAAGCTATTTTAATATAAATATAATAAACATTTTAATAAAACAAAATTTCATTCATCAACAAAAAACAGAAAATGATTTGACAATTAAGGTAAGGCATAAGCTGTCCTGCCATAACATAATGTTGCAAATTGACTTTTTATATCACATTAAGTATCTAGTCTAATTCTAAGAACTCAACGTTTCTTCATGTAATCTTCTAGTCTAGCAATATCAGTTTTGTAGGTACAAGTTGCAAAATTTTTATATAAAACAAATATTGATGCAACTTGACAGCTGTGGATTTGCTATATTAAGCATAGCAAATGGTAAAAAAAAATCTAAATTATAAAAATTTTTCTTGTTCTTGATACAAAATTCATATGTTAGATATGTTTTTTTCGATTATAATGTAGATTACATTATAATTTGATTATAATTTAGATAGGAACATAATCTACAGTATAATCTAGATAGGAACATAATCTACAATAAGAATCTAATATATAATCAGAATTTATTTTGAGTTCATTTATTATAATTGTTAATGTAACATATATATTAGCTTTTTGTAATCTGTTTTGTAATTTTTAGCATGCAGTTCGTAAAATATTCTCTCTTAATCTTAATATCTTAAAAATTGCTATTATTACTAATAATATTTATGAGAATGCCAAGTTGGCACCAGGTTTGTCACAAAACATTGTAAAATTTATAGTGAATTCATTTATAGTGAATTTTGCGTTAAAATATAATGAAAAATTTTCTTTGAGTTAATATATATTTTTAAATACTTATTTTTTAATATTGATACGTTTAATATTGATATTATCCGCAAGAACAAAAACCTCCAATGGATCACGTCCATTAGAGGTCCGCCATGGAGATTTATAACCTCCATTGGACGTCTATTGGAGATCTATATAGTTTCGCGTTTTTAACCTCCATTAGATCTTTATTAGACCTCCATATAGATGTAGAGGTTATGTAGGTTATGTAGATCAATGGATGTTTTATTGACGATTTTGAGAAAGATTAATAAACACACATTGGAGGCTTTATGAGAAAGCTATTAACAGAATATTAAATATATATAAATTTTTAATTTATTTATAAATATATATTTTTAATTTTAGCTATTGCTATGTCTTATTTAATTGTGTATAAATGATTATAATAAATACATTTTTAATTTATTTATAAGTATATATTCTTAATTTTTATTATAAAATAATCATTTACAAAGGATCTAAAACCTCTAATTAAGCTCTATATGATCCATGAAAGTTTTATAAAACATCCGTAATTCATCCATACAACTTTCATGAGACATCTACATGGACATCTAATGGAGGTCTAATAGAAACTCCATTGAAGTTCCATCATGGAAGTAACATGGATCTCCATTAGAAGTCTATTTGATTTGCACCATGGAGATGGATAGATGTCGCATGGAAGCTGTGGAGATTATGTGAACCTTTAATGGACGTCATATTCCGTGTGGGTAATATCAAACTTATGTATTAACAGATTCTCGTAACTATACGATTAATTCAATTTATAAATGAAGAAACCTGATAAATACGCCAGGATTGGCCGGACTGGGCAAAATGTGTCTCTGTAACTCACAATATTGAAGATCCTGGCCATCTTTTGTTACAACAAGAAAATCGCACGGTTACCTTAAAAACAAGACATTAAATAATAAATCTAAGAAAAAAGTTCTTTGAATTTTATTGGACATGTTTTACGCATCAATGCGTAAAATAATTTAAGTTTATATGTTTTATTTATAATTTATATATAATTATTTATAATTATTATTTATAATTAATTTACCCGGCAAGTGTCTTGTTCTAATTCTGAGGCCAAAACAAATTCTCTTTTCCCCAACTGATTACAAAAGCATTTTCATGCTTTCGCAAAACTGTTAGCTTGATAGGCGAGTTTTATAGACTGTTTAGTGCCTAAAATAAAAAAATTTTATATAATATTTAATTATTCCTTAAAATCAATTTTGCGATATAATACACATTTATAATATTTATTCGAGGGCTCGAGCTCCCAAATAGGAAGAGAGGGTGTGCGTTACGACCCGATCACGAACCGTGAAAATTCGTAATTATTATTTTTGCGAAAAATATCACCTCAGCCAGGAATCGAACCTGGATCTCCTGCTTACCGGGCAGGCATCTTATTTCTTCCATATCTTATCTCGATCATAGAGGCATATGATGATATTTATCGCAATATCGTTTAAAACAACACATCAACAATACAATGACATATACATATATACATATATTACAATATACATGTATATCCCCACGACCGATACTCCAGAGAGATGATGGTTCCATTTTCTCGATGGATGCAGGTCGGACTGCAACGGTGATACCCTCCAACGCCACTAGCAAATATACAAATAATCCTCCTGGAGCACGACAGGAGAGATTGTATCAAGCATGGCTCGAGCGCTCGAATATATTAATTCTATTGTTTATAATTACTAATGCTATTAATAATCCATTATACAGTAAAAATTATTAAATATAAAAATCAATAACAGATTGATGCGCGAGTCTGTATAACTACGGGCCTAAGCGCGACTTCTATGCGACATTACTGGTTATTTTTGATCGGTTGTAATTTGGAAACTATTGTAGCTTCGACATTTTCGTATAAGGATTTTTTGTTCTACTTTACTTCTAGAATACACTATTAAAATATTGTATGGTTGTGAGACACCCTGTATACATAAATGTATTTATGTATGATACATAAATATATTATATATGTTAGATGTGCATATGTGAATGTTCTCGTCAGAGTTTGCTCGTCAGTTCAGAATCCTCTTAAGGGATCCGCTTAAGATGGAAATGCATTACAAGACCTTGCCATTTGCCTCGATAAATGGAATTTTTGTAAATTAAGAAAATAGTTAAAAACTTTTCAGTTAAGTATATGAACAGTATCTTCACGTGATACTTCAATCACATTTCAACAAGCATAATACTTTAATCACATTTCAACAAGAAATTTTTATGTTTTTATTGATGTTTATTTGTATTTTTATGTTTTTTGTACTTACATAAACTTTGCTAAGAAAAAATTTCTCTCTATTGCGATATATACGTATATACGTATATAAAAATTAAATAAATTAACAAAGTTAAGTAGATAACAAATAATTGATTTAATAAGTAGTTTTTTGATAAAAATTCTTACTTAGGAAAAAGAATTTTATAGCGCTTGGAAAGAGACTACAAGTTCTAAATACTTTCAAAAAATTCACTCTACAATCATTTTTTGCATAGTTTGATTATCATTATTTTTTTGATTAATTCGAAGTGATGATCTAATTTTAAGAATTGTATATTTATGAATGTAGGGAAATTTTATTTTGCATTGCGAAATCTAAAATAAATTTAAGAAAGAACATCACTCTTATTATTACGCGAAAAATATATTTTTTTCTAATTATATATTAATATTATATTTGATGCAAAGTTAAAAAAAATAAAATAATAATAATAAAAGCAAAAATCAAATTATGTTACATCAAATTATGTTGTGTAATTACTATTTTCACAATTTTATTTCGCAAAATAATATAATTTGAGAAAATTTGTCCATAATCAATAATATCAAGAATAACAATGTTTCTTGTAATTTAAATTTCAAATATGTAAATATGTTGTACTATTCAAAGCAAGCTTACGATAACAACACATTACATTTGTGCAATATTTTAATGTTCTTTTAAAGTATAAGTCATTTTTTGCATAGTTTGATTATCATTATTTTTTTGATTAATTCGAAGTGATGATCTAATTTTAAGAATTGTATATTTATGAATGTAGGGAAATTTTATTTTGCATTGCGAAATCTAAAATAAATTTAAGAAAGAACATCACTCTTATTATTACGCGAAAAATATATTTTTTTCTAATTATATATTAATATTATATTTTGATGCAAAGTTAAAAAAAATAAAATAATAATAATAAAAGCAAAAATCAAATTATGTTACATCAAATTATGTTGTGTAATTACTATTTTCACAATTTTATTTCGCAAAATAATATAATTTGAGAAAATTTGTCCATAATCAATAATATCAAGAATAACAATGTTTCTTGTAATTTAAATTTCAAATATGTAAATATGTTGTACTATTCAAAGCAAGCTTACGATAACAACACATTACATTTGTGCAATATTTTAATGTTCTTTTAAAGTATAAGTATGCAATACTATATTTGACGCAAAGTTGCAAATAAGCAAAAATATCAGATATTATATTTTATATAATATAACTGTTATTTTTGCAACTTCATTTCGCAAAATAATATAATTTGAGAAAATTTTTTTACGGCCGACGATGTTAAAAATAATGATGTTTCTTGTACGTATTTGTAAGTAAGAAATGTAAATTTTAGGTATGTTATTGCTCAAAGCTAGGTTGTGATAACAGTGCAATTACATTCGCGCAATATTCTAATGTTGCTATTTCCGTAACATTTGATCAGAAAAAAGATAAATTTGAAAAGCTATGTCACATAATGTTCCTTAAATTTTAAAGTATTTCTCTTGTTTTAACATTTTTTTATCTTGTGTTTTGGCAAAATGTTTGAAAAATAGTAGAAAATATGTTGTACTATTATATTAGAAACTTCCTATTTGCTTAAACTTACACACATTATAGATAAAATTGCTGGTTGGTATCGGTTCTATAAAAAAGAGTGCAAGCGATATTGTAAAACAGTACATCATCGAACTTCGTTATATTATCTTAAGCATATACCATACACTATCAATAGATAATTGATATCTTTTATTTATGACAAACTTTAATAAAATATTGTTTCATTTGTTGTTAAATAAGAAAATTATTTCAGTTACTTCATGTATGACGCAAAATCAATTGATTATAATATTATTTCAATTGTGTTTAATTGTAATTGTCGCATCGTTTCTTTTTATCAGCGTATTTCTAAAAGTAAGTATATGTTGCTTCATGCGATCTTTTTAAGCAAAAAAAAGTAAATATTTAAACAATTTAAGGCGATGTTAAATTTGCACGCTTCTTGTTTTTAATTATTTTCTCTACAAAATATTTGATTTATATATATTTCTATGTTAATAAATAAATTATTTTATCATTTCTACAAAAAAATTTAATTTTAAAAATTAACGCCAACTTGTATATTTGTAAAAAAATAGGTCGTATAAAGACGAAAAAAAATTTATCAAAAACTAACGATATAATATAACTAACGATATAATTAACGAGATAATGTTGACGATATAATTGTTATATTTGTGTTCGTAGATAACAAAAAATATGATATATAAAATAATATAATAAGATTACTTTTTACTTTTTTAATTGATAAATACTTAACTTTAAAAATAGTTTTAGTTTTTGTAAGTAAATTATCGATTTTCTTTAAATCTGTTAAGTATCAAATAATACACACAAACTCAAAGTTGCAAAGCTTATTCATTAAATAATCCTAATTGAATGCTTACATAAACTAAACAATACTCACACACTTTAACTTGTAATTTAAACAACAAAAAAATATCTCTTTTTCAGCATTAAAAACAATTAACAATGAAAAAGAAACAGAACAAAGAGTCGTGCCACGAGACACAAATGTTAACATTTGGCGTGCAAAAATAAAAAAAGATAAAGAAACTCACATTACCACTAAAAAAAAAACTAATCTTAATATCTTCTAAAAGTTTGTATAAGCTGCCTTACATACGTCTAGTTTCGTTTATGGATTATAAATCCGTTCTTTGTTATTGCATTGGGCAGCATGATAAATTTTTCCAGGAAACACGAAGTTATATGTAATATAAATATTAATTGTAATTTCCCACTCAACAATGTAACAATGTAACAATGTAACGTGTTATATAACAGTGGGAAATTATAATTAACATTAGTTAATATAACGTGTAACGTAGTGTTTGCTGGATTCTATCTCATTTTCGCCAAATATATATCCTTCATTTTAAATATGTACATACAACGACTATGAAGAAGACCTTATAAAATATATCTCTACCTAATATAATTTTATTAAAATATCCGCAAATTATTCCCTATTTGGCACGTATTCGACATCTCTCAAATATTTTTATTCATATACTTGTCACACACAAAAGTATAACGAATATCAATGTGCTTGCTCCTCTAGACGGATTAATTTAATTGTGTCCTTAATTATTTATGTTAATTACGATAGAATCAGTCCATTGATACTCGCTGTCATATAATTAATTAATCTTTTCGTATCTGATAAGGCATATAAGTTTTTTTATCTGATACTATTTGAATGTCGTCTAACAGGATATCTGTTAAAACCGTCAGACTACGGATTAAGATTGAGATTAGATTAGAATTAAATCAATCAGAAAAAGAAAACCAATCTTAAGTTTAGTGAATTTTGTTCTGATTAGCTAAATTTTACTTCAAACTTAATTTGTAGTCTGATATAAGTTTTACAATACAATTTTTTTACTCTATGATAATTACGTCCAATTTCATCAAGTACAAAAATAATATCAAAGATTTTATTTAAACTAATTGATTATTTTGGAAAAAACTTAGAGAGAGAGAGCCTATTGCCTAGAATGAAAAACAGACATTATACGGAATTGCCACAGTGATTACTTATATTGGATGATTAGAATTTACTTACGCGAAAAATTGATAAACTCTCTTTATAGGTAAAAATTCAAAGTTCCCCTAAACGTAAATGGAGTTTAATCATCATCGCGCGTTAGACATTTGGCGATCTGTGTAGCCGCTGCGGATATTTTTAATAAAAAACTCAGCAATGCTATTAAGTGTAAATGGGAAAATTAGTTGATTAGTTATAATCTTGAAGCCTCATAACTTGAAAAGTACTTAATGAAAAATAATTTTATTATATTATATTATAGTATATTATATTAGTATATTATATTATAGTATTTTGAAAAATTCTCGAAGTCAGCAATGGAATAACAAAATAAGGCTTTTCATTTAAGAGTTTCAAAGTAATTTTTATATAATTCTAACAATGCTTTCAAGTTGTCATGTTCAAGTTCACATTATATTAAAACTTTATAACTTTCATGTGGAACATTCTTTCCGTTTTATTTTCAACATAAGCGATTGTATCACTTGAAATAAAGTTCCCCTCTGTAGCCTAATATATGTTGATTATAAATATTGTATTTATGAAGACATATATAATATAAGATATATAAGTATATCGGACAAATAGCTTTGATTTTAATGATTCAAAGATTTCTTAGGATAACTTTATGAGAAACTAGAAGTTAAATATTAACAACTTCTTATTTAATACTTGCGCGCGCGCGAAATGTGCGTATGAAATTGCCTGGTAATTATAATTCTTTCTTTTATCTTTTTCTTATTAAGATTAAATTAATAATAATGTTATTCAAAATGTTAAGCAAATGTTTTAATTGAAAAAAGAGCTTTTAAATATATTTTTTTGCATATGATTTAAAAATGTACAAATTTTGAGAATATGCGGAGAAAACAATTTTTATAAAAAAGGAAAAACGAAAAAGAAAATTAATTAATTTTACATAAAATCTGTGTAAGATAAAGATGTTTCTGTGGCCGAATATTTAAGAGTTAATCATTATTAAAAGCATGATTCTTTAATGAAAATAATATTTTTTCGCTTTTTTGTATACATAATTAAAATTAAATTTTAATTAATGAAAATTAAAAAAAAATTTTGATTATCAATTTGTAATTTATTAAATATTCGTGAAAATTTTTGCATGTATACAATGTCGAGACAGTTTAAACAGGCTATATCCTAAAATCCGGACATATGTCTCAATATCCGATTGTAATGACGATTAGTAGCTGATATTAGTTGCTGATATTAGGAATTTATTTAAAAAAGATTTATTTAAAAGATAAACTACAATAAAATTAATGTATATACAAGATGTCTGATTCCTAATAATATATCGCTTATGTGCAGGTAGAGCGAGTGAAACTAAGATGAAAAATCCTCTACTATTTTGCCATTTTCACAATTAATAACGAGTTATTAATTATTCAAAATTATCGAATGAGCGCGTGTTCATCCGCTCCATCGGCAAATGACAAACACACAAGAGATGTGACCGTCTAACGTTACGCGCGTTTGTGACGAAATGTTTGGACGTGTACACTACAAGCAAATTCTCTTCAAGTTTTGTCATTTGTCGAATTTTACGTCTAAGGACCACTTTTATCAACTCCGATTAATTTAATCGACTGATTATTTCATTGGAATTAATCAATCGCAATCTATCCACAAATTTAACAACAATGATGATTAGTCAATTCCAATAAGAGGATTTTTCTACTCAACTTTACCCGTTCTAGCTCCACACAAATACGGTGTATCATTAAGAATCAGACACCCTGTGTATACACACACACACACACACTATTTAATTTTTATAATTTTCTTTTTCTCTTTCTTTTTAATTTTTTTCTTTATTTATAAATTTCCTTTGTCTCGAAACACAGAAATAAGAATACATAAAAAATATTACCGTATGTTATATTAATATTATTTCCAACAATTACAACATAATTCTTTAATAATATAAATATAATAAGATATAATAAATGTTAATAATTTATTAGATTATATAATATAATTTTACTAATAATTACAGAATGATTATATACAATAATAAATTAAAGATATCTTCAATAAAAATTATGTACATACATAAACTTATTTTTAAATATAAAAATTCGTTATCGATAAATTTAGGCAATCAGATATATGGATGTACATTGGGACAGTTATTAATTTATCTGATTTCAGTAGTCGGACATTGAAATTTATATAAAAATGATTTAAATAAAAAGAAATGTTCCAGATATTATCTTTAAAATAAGATATTTCTTTTAAAAAGTGATTTAAAATGCTTTCCTTCAGTACTACAAAAATCACTTGCTCTTCGTAAAATGACTAAAGTTAATCATTTCATATAACATCAGCGTATTAATTATTATATAATATAATAAAATTTTATAACTCTAAGTTTTTAATATAAAGAAACATACATCAATACATCAATAATTTTTTAAATATTTATTAATATTTTAAAATTTATATTTATAAATATTTAATAATAATTGCTTTCTCAATATATGATTTGAAATTGGGACATAACTAATGAAACATTTACCTTAAGTAATTTTCCTATTGCATTACATTGATAAATCGACATTAATTTGCATTATTTTTCAATCTTTTATTTCGTCAGAAATTCGAAAATATCTAACAATTCTGATTCGTAACATTTTGAAAAATAACAAATAATATTCATAATAGCATTTTTGTTATAGCTGACACTCGAATGCAATCATGTTTGTGATATGGACAACGTTAATTATATTAATCAAAGACATAAACTGCACAAAGATGTGGAAAAAGTGAAATGTGAGATAATTCGATAAAAATGGAATTTTGTTACATATAATTATATTTATTTTACTATTTAAAAAATATGATAATTTAAAAAAATTTATCCGAATAATAATAACCCTGAAGACAAAATATTTTTTGCTTTAAAATTATATTACATCTATTTTTATTTACAATAAAAAAAAATTATTTTATTCTAGATCGCCTTTAAAAGTAATAGAAAAAATTTTTAGTTTAATGATTTAAAATTAGTGATTTAGAATCTAGATCAAAACTTATTTATATAAAATAGAAATGTGCTTTAATAAAAATGTAATAAAGAAAAAATGACGAAAATCTCAATTTTTTTTTATATAAATACTTTTAACTATTTAAGATGATTTATTTAAAGTTCTAGTGTGATGTAGAGATTAGTTGTTTTATAAATAAAAATTAAATTTTTAATTTTAGTTAACAATTGAATTTTTATTAAATTGTTTATTATTTTATTAAATTATTTTATTATTATTTTTATTAAAAATACAAATGAAACAAATGATGGTATAAATAAAATAAAATTCTATAGAACTAATCTTTGTGCCAGTTTTTAAACCAGCTAAACTTTTTGTGTTATTTTTAAGTACGTTTTAGAATAATCTGTAAATTTTTCATAATTCTTTTATTGCAAATGTAAAAATTATAAAAATAGGTATAATACATCCTTAAGGCTAGAATAGCCAAAGTTATGATAATTTTTTAAAAAGATGATTTATGTCATTTTTTCAATTTCTAGTTAATCTTAATTATTTATTTTCTTAAACTATTGAAATTATAAGTTAATGATTTATGTAGGAAATTGATATTAATGTTAGGAAATTGCATTTTCTCGTACATGTCCATCGCGTACGTAGTTCCTATGGAGTACTAATTTTGATACAATATTTTAATATTGTTATTGTATATTACCGTTAAAAAGACAAAATAATAAGATGCCAGCAAGAAATAAACATAGGGCGTAGTTCCTCTTACTCCACAGACGGACATACATTTATCTAATGCGATCAGCCATTATATATGTTAAGAAGCAAAACTCACTACAATTAAAAATGCAATGAAATATATACCTTATTCTCGAATCATACATATCGCACACACGAAAATTTATAATATAAGATCCTTAATGTATTATAGAATTTTTGCATGGGTAGGCCTATTTTGTAACTTTTAACGACAATACCGTTATCGTTATATTGTTGTGCAGCTTTTTTATCATGTATTATATCTGTGCAATGATAACGATATTGTTGTTAAGACTTATAGAATAGGCCTACTGAGGAGCCCGGTGATAATTGAAGATTATCGATATAAATTGTTGATAATAAATTATTAATATAAATTTATGATATTTAATATAAATATTTGAATAATAAATATTAAATTCACAATTATTATTATTCATAATTATTTATGCATTACTACATATGCTTCATAAATAAGTATGCATACTTACACTGCTATAATATCATATATATTGCCAAAATTATCATTTCTCTTTTACAGTTATCATCTTTGTATGTAGATGTAGATAATCAAATGGTACACGCATACATATGGTAAACAGATGGTAACTATAAAAATGCAGTTTTAAATAAGATTAAATATGTGCAAGTTAATAAATACGTATTTTTGTCTACAAAATATCAGCATAACAATAAACGAATAAATTAATATTATATTTTGAGTTAGCTAAAAGATACTGTATTTATTAAAAACTTATTGAAAAATGAAGAAAAGTATTGAAAAATAATATAGATTACTTTTACGATTAAACTATTAGTACATTCGATAATAAATATTGAATTTTATAAAAAATAATGATTTATCTATTTGTACACTTAATATTTCGGCGTATTTCAATATTCAACTTTTTAATATAAATCTGTAAAAATATTATATATCTTGCACTTTTTCGTTACTTTTCCATTTTTAATTATTCTTAGAATTTATAATATTTCGGTTTTAAATTAAAAGTATAATTTATATCGAAATATATTCAACAATGTTTCAATTATTTTTATTTTTCGTTTCATTGTTGCTTTTAATAATTTCAGCAATTTATTTTTACCAATGTTTCTATTAAATTTTTTAAATAAATAATTAATGTATATAATATCGAGTTGACATCGAATGACATTAAATAAATGTTTTCTTTAAATTAATATTTTAAATGAATAATTATCCATACAGCATAGGTCTTATAATTGTATATTACAATAGCATTGCAATGTTGCTACAATAATTGCAAAGTTTATAAAATAAATATTCAATAAATGTTAAATATTATTTCTATAATAAATTGTACAATGTATAATTAGAAATGAATATTAAAAATATATATTTAAACGTTGATACGTTTAACTAAATTTAAGAGAATTTTACAAAATTATAAAAATTTTTAAAATGACTTTGCACATAAAAATCATCAAAAAGTATATATAAATTAAATATGAAGATATTTAAACTTACTTAACTTTATAACTTATTTAACTGATAGAAATTTAAATGAAATGTAAATATATTTTTAACATACTAATTGAAAAAAATTAAAAAATGTAAAAGAAATTGAGTAATTAATCAAGTATTTCATTACATGTATATCAAATGCTCGTATTAAACTCGTATTGAGATTAAGATTAGATTGGAATTTGACCAATCCGAACAAAGCTAAAGAGATTATTTTTTTTTCCTAATTAATTAAATTCCAATCTAATTTTAATCTCAATCTCCAGTTTGATATCGGCTTTACAAATATTCAGCTATTTAATTCTTACAATACATTTTCTAATATTTGACTAATTGTTGAAAAACTTGCCATTATACAATAAATAAATTTAATGTAAAACCTGCCATTTACTACACATAAAGATATTGTCGATATTGTTGATATTATATATGATATTGTTGATATTATATATTATAATAAAAATACAAAATAGTACAACTTAGAAATGTTACGCAATAATGACTAGTTTTCTTACAAACATTTATAAAATTTATGTAAAAAAAATTAAAACTTGTTGATTTTTTCAAGGTTTATCACCATAGCTGTAGATATTAGAAATAGTAACAGATAACAAATAAACTTATAATCAACATGATATCTGCGTACTACATAATATTTCTGCGTACTATATGCATAAACACATTGTGAAAGAGGGCAATATCTTATCAAATCTATATAATTCTATATAATTATATGTTATTATATTATATTATATTCTATAATAATTATAATATTTAAAAAATGGAACGATACTTATCATTTTTAAAGAACCTTGTAAAATGTAAAATGTAGTATAATAAGACAATATTAACTTTTTATCAAACTTTAGATAATACTTTAGATAGTACTTTAAAATAATTATTTTTCTGTATTTTATACATACAATAATTAAAACAATATTTAATAGTAATTAATTTACGAAAATTGTTAAAATGATAACATAGACATATGCACGCATGAGTACCAGGCTTGCGTAAATAAAAAGTGCATTATATCGGAACCTTCAGTGTTAAGAGAACTTGAAATTTTAGTTGAAAATATAAATATAACATTTGTGCTAGTTAAAATTGAATTTATAAATGTGAATTCTTGTTAAATTTTGAAAATTTGAATTCTTATTAAATTTTGATTATGTTTTTTAATTCTTTTTTTTTAAATAAATTCATGGATAAGTAAAAATATCCCTATCTTTATATTTATATTAAAAAAACTTCAGAAAAGCTGCTTTTTGCACAATTTTGATGATATGCATAATATACACAATAATCATTTATTTAATTTCAAAAAAATTATAGGTATTATAAATTTTAACAAAATTATAGTTTTTATATAAATTCGAACAAAATACTGTCATTATTAACAATGCAGCCATTCAATACATAAAAATATATAAATATATATATATATATATATATATATATATATATATATCACATTGGACATAAGTTTATTTGTTATTTGTAAGAACATTTGTAGTATTTGCTCTTATAATAACAATATTCTTGAAAGAATAAATAAGAAACTTAATTTTTTAATATAAATTTTATAAAAGTTTAAAAAAAAATTAATCGTTATCATTAATTTTGCAATTGTGAGAAGAATATTGCACATATAGTATCTAGATTTATTATAATTGTGAAGATAAAAGAATAAAAAAAGGAAACTAAGAAAAGAAGATATACTTGAAATTTTTTTGAGAAAGGCAATATGCAACAAAACCTAGCGCACGTTTCATCTTTGATCAAAAAAAGAACAACAAAGGTAAATATACTGTAATATTAAATTTTTATTATTTTATTTTATTACATTTTTAATATTTTATTTTAAATTTAAAAAGTTATTTTTGTGAGAGAATGATTTGTTTGAAATATTTTGTGAATTATATAGTATCCACCGCCATGTAAAATCGTAAACAACATAATAATCGGTGATGAAGCACCGCTTTTTACGGATTGCAACAGCTTTGGTGAACTGCTTTTCGAGAAATTGAAAAATAATCCGCATGTCATAGGACAGGTAGATATTAAAATAACTTTTACGCCTAGCTTGTTCATATACCATAAGCAAACTGAATTGTTTGATAAGCTTAGAAAATATATTATTTTAATGTGTTGCAGATAGACTCGGTTACGGACAAGCGGATAACTTTTTCTGAGATTAAGGACCGTAGTGTCAGATGCGCATTATGGTTGAAAAATCGTGGAATACGCAGCGGAGATATCATCGGCGTTTCCACTCATTTTGATTATACAGCACCTTTGCTCGGCTGTCTCTTCATCTGCGCTCATTTTTATCCCATTCATCACAAAATCAGTATTCGTAAGTTTTTTTTTTATCATATAAATTTTATCATTATTACTTTTTGTTTATAAGAATAATACTTTTAAGTGTTAAAAATGATCTTAATCGTCTGAATGAAAATAACCACATGAAAGGTCGAAACGTTTGTTTTATTAAGAGTTATTCAGCAATTAAGGCATTGCCGAACAAGAAGACCTGACTTGGTTTTCATGTTTCTTTCTTGAATTATTTAAACAATTTTATTCAATTTAGTTATTTTATATTTTACTAGAACATTATCGAACGCACGCTTCGCGCGCGTCACATGTTTCCTAATGTTCTTTTTATTTTTCACTTGATCTTTTCTATTTATTTATAGATTTATCAAATATTATTTATTATTTATCTTTATCTTATTAAAATAATATTATATTAAAAGCGTTTTGTAAACAATTTTGAATATATCCAAAGAAAAAAAGAAATTTTTGTCGACGTAGAAACAAATATGCAAACTTTTAAATGCTTGCAATTAACACTATTATTACAATACTTATTATTATTATATTACTATAACACAATTATTACTAGTATATTATAATTATTATACAGAATTGGGAAAGTTACTTTTTAAAAGTAATTTGTTACCTTTACTCATTACCGAATCAAAAAAGTAATTATTGTTATCGTTAAGAAAGAAAGCATTACTTTTTTGAAATGAGATCAGATTAAATAAAAAATAAATTTTTCTCATATTTTTTTTGTTAAACTATCAGTAAAAATAATAAAATTTTTTATCTTAAACTGGCAAGACTAAAAAATTTAAGAAGATTTTAAAATATTCAAAATGCCAACATACAAACATGTAGTTTTCATTAAATTTATAAATACGACAAATTTACACTTTTTTTTATCCTCAATTCTTTGTTAACAAATTTTTAAAAAGTGATATTTTTAAAATTTGTTTTTGTGATTGATTTATATAATAAACTATTTTTAAAACAAGTTTTAAATGTAATAACTATGAGTATCAATTGAAAACTAAACATTGAATGTATAGAAATTATGTCCTAAATAGTTTCAAAATAAAAAATGAACGGTGAAAGTAACTGTTAAATTCGTTACCGTTGAAAAAAATGTAATTATTATTCGTTACCGTTACAGTTATTAAAAAAAAAGTAACGCCGTTACTACTCCATTATAAAAAAAAGTAACTATAACATTAACAGTATTACAATTAATACGTTACTTTCCAACTCTGTTATTATATTATTATAACATTATTACTGTTATACTAATAACTCCTTCGCATATACACATAAGTTTTAAAATATACGATTTCAATGATTTAGCTGTTCGGAATTAATTGCCCTTTTCGGCTCGATTTCGAAGGCGACACCTACAATTCCCCCACCGCTCGAGACTTAATGGCTGAGTTTTATGAGCCTCAGGAAGTTATATTAAAAATGCATCGTTTCCACCTTACTAAACTATTATTAAATCAATTTTTTTATTAAATTATTTTTATTTTTATAAACATTAAATTTTTTTAACATTATTTTATGTGTTTTAATGATAATGTAATTTAATGATAATAAATATGTTTATAATAGAATTATTACATAATAAATAGAATAATTAAAATTTTAACAATAGGTTTCCGCATCACCCATTATTGTTGACGCGTTTTCTTTTTAGTGGTTTCTCCAATAGGCCTATTCCATTAAAAAATAAGAAAACAAATATATGACTTGGCAGGAAAATAAAATTCTATATTGTAAAATATGATATATAAAGAATAAAAAAAACGAAAGGAAGAGCAATTTGTATAAAAATATTAATTTAATTTTTTGAATCGTTTACACTACTAGAGATGATATATCCATAGAAATTTTAGAAGAATTTCGCATCAACGAGGATGCACAAGAAAAGAAAAACGTTCTTTGAACGATTACTATCTCTAATGCAAACTAGTTTTTCCAAAATTTCTATTGATATATCATCTCTACTAAAATCATGCATACAACGTAGAAAATGAAATTAATTTTCCATCTAACATCTAAACAAACAAAAATTATATCGGTCACGCTTTTATTTTTTTATTCCTTATCAAATCATATATTTGATACTTTTCAATAAAATAGAAAACTATTAAGTACGGAAATTACTAAGGAAACCACTTTAAAAAAATACGTCAATAATATCTTACGGGTGATGTGGAAACCTATTGTAAAACTTTAATTATTCTAATTATTATATAATAATTTTATGATAAACGTTTTATCATTAAATATTATAAAACACATAAAATATGTTAAAAAAATTTAATGTTTATAAAAATAAAAATAATTTAATAAAGAAATTAATTTAATAATAGTTTGGCGGAAACGGTGCATTTTTAATATAAGACGTTTCTGAGGCATAAGGCTACGACAGCTCGGCCGTCTCGAGCGATAGTGGGGGAACTACAGGCATTGCCTTCGAAATCGAGTCGAAAAGGGCAACTAATTCCGAGCACTGATTTAGCTCTTTAGATAAAGTGCTGCGAAAAGACTAATCAGCATCGCGCCAACATTTTGATATATTTCGAGATTTTATTAACATGCCTTTCTTTAGAAAGGATAATTTTAATTAAACAAATAAAATAAAAAATAAATTAATATAAAAATAAATAAATAAAATATTATAAATAATTTATAACTAGATTTATAATACTACTTATGAATTAATACTCAAAATATTCGATATCGTTTTATTGTTTTTGAAATCATTGGAAGTATTTTATAAAAATAGTAAATCTAATTGCATTTACATGTTGTAATGTTTATGTTGTACCTGTCGGTGCAACAAGAAAAAATTTCGGGATTCGATTCGCCTGAAGGGTTGGAACCCTTCAACGAAGAGTGCTGATAGGAGTATGCGAAAAAACTTGCAGTAACACTCACTATTCTTGTAAATTCCCTTTATTTTCCCCGTTATTACAAATTATCTCTTAAAATAATTAACTTTCCATAGATTACGTTTCCGTACTTGCGTTAAATTATAATTTCAATCGCGGATTGAGACGATATGTCAGAAATTTAGAAACTTCCGCGGTCAGCGACTAATCAGCCGTTTTTATAATATCCGCGATTTCAAAAAAGTCATTGAATTTTTACAACTTAAATTAATGTTAACAATTTTTTTATATGCTTTATCTAAAAAATGTAATAATCAATAAATCATGCAGAATTAATGCTTAACCCGCATCTAGTGCATTTATTCTATAAAGATATTTTTTATTTAATTTGCAATTTCATGAATTTTATTTTGCAAATACTTTTGGATCGACCAGTCATTTATTTATTTATAACATGGTATCATTCTCACAAAAATTGATTTTAACAATAATATATAAATACTGTAACATTTTTGATAAAAAAAATTCGTTAAATAAGTTTGTTTTTAAATAGGTTTTAAGTAGTTTTTTTAATTTCCTTGCGATAAAGTACGTTAACTTAAGCTTAATATTGATTATTTAGTTCATTATATTAAATATCCTTTCAATATTGTAATCGTCATCTTTTACATTTATCACAGATGACTGCCGCTTCTTGCTGTCTCTGGCGAAACCCAAAATTGTCTTCGTGAATGCGGATATGGTAGAAATTATGGCGAAGGCTGCGAAGGAAGAAAATTTAACTATTGAATTTGTGACTTTCGGACATGCAAAAGGATTTCAAAGTTTCCAGGAAATTATTCAGAAAGAACAAGATGTGATCGATGATTTTCGTTGCACACCAATCTCCAGTTTGGAGGAGACCGCTCTGTTCACTTTGTCATCCGGAAGTGTCGGGCAGCCTAAAGTAGTAATGTTGTCACATCGCGCCTTGATTAACAATATGCTTAATGACACCATGTACGCCACAGAGAGTCAAAAAGTGGTAATGTGGTTCGCAACTTTGCGTTGGATTACTGGTATTATAATGGTTCTTCGGTCGATCTATTTTTGCAAAACACAAATTATTACTGGGATATTCGACGCTGAACAAACGTGTAAAATGATCAAGAAGTATAATGTATGCAAACTTCCAAATTTCCATTTAAGTTAAAAATTAATTTTAATAGTATCATAATACAAGAATATTTATTGGTAGGTAGAGTGGTTTGCTATTTCATCCGGGATGTTTGCAACCATCGTAAAAAATAATCTTTTTCAAAAGTATTGTTTATCGTCCTTAAAGAAGGTATGTGTAGGTGGTGCAGCTATAAGATCGCAATTGTTAGAAACGGTGATGAAAGCTTTGCCGTATACAGAAATTATACACGTTTTAGGTAAATAAAAAAAAAAACTATTAATAGGTTATACTTATTAATAGCAAAATGTTGGCATGTCGGCAAATTGCCAGCAGATTTAATCAGAACATGTTAGCAGATTGCATCTAGCGTCAACTATTCCTGCATTCATCTTAGGTTCCGTCGACAGACGTATTTGTAAAATATACCCAGATAGGCAGATTGGCAGCAGAAATCGAGCAAATCTTGCTGACGTGACTTGCCAACTGTACAGAATATATTAATTTCTTTATTAACATGTTGGCTGACGAAATCAATTTCGGTATGCTTTCCGTTCGGCCAGCGCAGAGAGTCGAGCGCGAACTGGGTCATATGGAATATAAACAAAAAAGTTTGACAGTATCATGATCCATGGCCACGTTACCTAGACAAAAAGTGCAATGTCAGTTCCTAAGGACCGACGCCGGTCAAATGGAAAGATCAGTATCTCAAGGTCTCTAGGGACTGACGCCGGAGCCAATGTATTAATAAAATAGTTAAAAATTATTCTTAAAAAAAAAAAAAAAAACAAAAGAAGTTAAAAAAAATTAGAAAAGAAACATTATTTTTCAAGATTAGAATTAATAATATCTCACAATTGAAATGGTTACGAAAACACAACCTGTTCGATTTCTTTTGCCAATCTGCTGGCGGCTCGTGTCAGCAGCCTCTGCTCAGTTTCTGCCGTCAATCTACCGGCAGATCACATCAGTAATTAATCTGCTACCGTTAATTTGCTGCCTGGATATGTTCTGCAAGTCTTGCCAGCAAAATCTAAGCTGAATGCAGATGCAGTTGATAATAGGTTGCGCTGACATGTTCCGATCAAGTCTGCTGGCAGTCTGCTGACTGCTAACATTTTGCTCTCACCAGAAACTTTTGGCAGGAATGTGCGAGCTTAGTGGAACTGTTGCTACTCAGAGAGAAGACGACAAGTTAGGTTCTGTCGGTTATGTGCTTAAAAATGTACAACTAAAAGTAATTGACATCGATACTGGGAATACATTAGGTCCAAACAAAGTTGGCGAACTTTTATGGAAATCGCCTTACATGCTGACAGGATACTATAATAATCCTGAAGCTACCAAAGAAACTTTAACCAATGATGGTTAGCAGTGTTTGATTTTTTAATCCGCGAGTAAGTTAATTTTTATTAAACCAAATATATGCTCAAATGTCTTTCTCAGGTTGGTTGCGCAGCGGTGATTTGGGTTATTACGACGAGGATGGTGAACTTTATATTTGCGATAGAATCACAGAAACTATTAGAGTCGATGGATTCATGGTTTATCCGACTGAAATCGAAAACATTCTCCAAGATCATCCAGCTATTCGCGAAGTTGCCGTAGTGCGCATACGTGACGACATCAATGAAGAACGCCCGATCGCTTTCGTGTCAAAATTTCCTGACGTAGAGGTTGATAATTAGTTTCAAAATTTCGAAAAAAAATTATACTAATCATTAATTTTATTTGTTCCTTTTATAATATTATGCCTATTCTTTATTGCTGCATTGAAATGCAGTAAAACTTATTTTTTTCGCTTTTGTTAAACTTCAAATATATATATATATATATATATATATCCATTCCATTTTAAATATACATAAATATATACATTAGTTTAGATATAAAGAACAATTTTGATTGGGAATTTGACAATCTTTAATATTTTCTTTTTTGGAAAATATTTATTTAAAAAAAAAATGTATAATTTTTTATAATTTCAAATCGTATTTACAGGTAACAATAGAGGAGTTGATAAAATTAGTAGCGGATAATTTAGAGGATTATAAGCATCTTCGTGGTGGTGTGCAATTCCTGGACGAACTTCCACATACAGATACCGGCAAAATTGCAAGAAAGCAACTTAGAGAATTAGCAAAATGCTTTGTATCTAATTATGTTACTGCCTAATTATGTTACTGTCAAATATAAAATAATTAATTTACTATTGGTATAGTTTTCGCTGTTTTTCTATTTTTATCTATTTTCAAATAAACGTATAGAATATTTTTTAAATAACAATAATATAAAATAACATTATCCGATAAGCAGAATTTTAGGCGCTTAATGATTTCTTTTTTAAGGCTCGGTTCTCTCGCGGTGCGACATGGATTATGTGACGTCAGAGGCGAGAAATGATATGTAAAAAGTTTCTTGCGTCGCATAGCTTTGTCCTGTACTTTTTCCTTAAAAACATGATATTTTCGTTCTTCTTAAAACTTGTAAAAAATACCAGAAAGTAAGATATCTGTCCAATAAATCACGTAAAAGTGTAAAATAAATCTTGAAATAATGGTCACTGCTTAGAAACAACTAGATCTAGTGATCTGATAATTTCAAAGAAATAAGTCACGCAAATATGTATGTACTTCGTTGAAGAGTCGTTACTTTGATACACTTACGAATTGCTAATCATGTTGGTTAATAAGTTGATTATTATCACATTCATAAGGTAGAACAATTATTTAGCATCAGAGAAATGCGAAAAAATGTGAAGAAATGCGAAGCAGCATATTTCGCTACCTGTCCGTACGAACGCCAATGAATGAATAGTAGCGTGTGTAAGGTTGCCATATTAAAATTTTCAAAACTAGGACTTACAAGCCAAAAACCCTGGACATTTCGGTTGCGATCCCGGACGTATGCAAAAATACGTTTAAATTAATAAAATTGATTAGAACAGTAAATGAATCATTATTTCACATCTAATTGTTCATTAGCATTCAGAGCAAAGAGAAATTTGAAAACTGGAAAATAAATAAATAAATGCAGACTATTTTGATTAAAAATAAGTTTTATTATAGGTTTAATTTAAGTTTTATTAGATATTAAAATTAAAAAATTTTAACTCTTTTATATGATTACCTGTGCTATTTGATAATGAAGAGTAATGCGAGAGGAATCAAAACAAAATATTTACATAACTTTTCTGAAACCCCGGACGCTTATAATTATCCAGGACGCTTCCAAAATATCTTTTGTCATGTAAGATCGAACGTATATTAATTGTTTATTATATTCTATGAGCTATTTATGTATAATGATATATAATGTCATTTTATTTTTTAGAGAAAGAAGACAGTTAGTTCGTTGGCAGAAAAAATGGACGAGAGATGGACACGCGGTAACAATATTGTTTGATGACTTGACAATGGAATAGAAGATTTCTGTATTCGACAAATTTAGAGTAGGACTTGAAAGAGTTCTCATCTCATATAAATGTTTTAACTAGAGATAGATATAAAGAAATTCCAATATATAGTATATATGGTTCATATAACGACAATATGTGGTAATAATATATAATATTTGGGGTAGGTATTGATATGGGACAGGTGACGATAATAGTCAATTTCGATCTGCCGAAGGATCAAAAGCGACAAGTTGATTGTGAGATGTACTTGCAATCGAAAGAATGGGGCGATTTGTCAGGAATTGTCATCAATTTGATCGACTCGCTGCATGCGATGCAATTGTGCAAGGACATAGAGAGACATTTTGGCAAGAAAATCTATTATCTCGACGCGGAGGATGCGGATGAAATCGAGAAAATCGGAGCTTAAGATACTATGCTTTTTATTAAGGATGTACCTAAGCTTTAACATAATGTTTTTTAAAAATGGATTTTTTGTATTTTGAAAGAAAGCAGAGAATTTCTGTATTGGACAGATTTAGAACAGGACTCGAAAAAGTTCTCATCATTACGAATGTTTTAGCTAGAGGTAAATATAAAGAATTTCCAATATATAACATGTATGTACATATATTTCATATAACGATAACATGTGTTAATAATATATAATATTATATTGTCCATCGATATTATCCAGACGAGGCAAGTGATATAAAAGTTTTTGTATCACGACTTTTCGTCTCTACAGAAAGTGTCTAACAAGTATAGACTCAAAAGATTTTGCAGAATCAGGATGAAAAAAATGCGTGAAAAAAACCTGAGACGAAACCTGTAATCCAGAGAGTGATAGCACATAAAATATCAGATGGCCTGCAAAAACTGTAATTAATGGCAGTACAACTGTTCAAAGCCAGAAAGTCATGAATGTGCAGCAAAATCTTCAGCGAATCGTCCTGCAGTTCAAGTGAAAAAGTCACCCGAGATAAAGACAAATACGATTAAATTAGAAAATTTGGCTGCGAATACGTCCAAATCAGACATAATGTGCAGCCAAATGTGTCGAACCATTGAGGTGACTATACTTACACGATAATGTTTCACCTAGCATGTTCACTTCCATTAATCCCTCTCACTTTTATAATGCGCACATATACATTCATATGTTTTTTTTCTTTATTATTAAGATTATGAAAAATGTTTAATGTTCAGATTTATGCCATATAATGCCGTATAATTTATTTCTACGTGCATTCTGTATACATATATATTTTTTTTATAAAATTGCTGTTTTATTTTGTTTTATTCAAAACAGACGAATTTAAATATTAAAGATGTAAGGCATCAAACGCGTTATTCCATTACACACAATTTACTTTAAAAATGACTTTAAAATATCAAAGACTGTTACTCATGCATCTGTTACATATTACATTTGATTTATCGTTTCTTAATTTTGCTGTTAATTTCGAAAATATGTATTACAATTACATTTATTCCAAAGATATATATTATAATTAGAGAAATAAGAAATAAGAATCTCAGTTATTTTCTATAACACGTATTTTTCTATTACACGAAATATTTGTGAGTTGGAAAATTTTCTTTATTTCGCTTAAGTGTTTTCGGTATGCATGTAATGTAATGTAATTGATATGTTTTTTAACTATTTCATCTGAGAAAGATTATTATGATATAAAGATTATTATGATTATTATGATATATGATATATTGGAATATATTGGAATATATTATTTGGAACAAAAATCTTTTTATGATTTTATGGTTTTATGATATTTGGAATTATATCATATATTATATCATATATTACACTCTTACATTGATATATTACATGATATTCATTATATTCCAAATCAAATTTTGTTTACACATATATAGTTTATATGATTTTCCAGTTTTTTTCATTCCTGGTTTACATGTAGAATGTAACTTAGGAGTTTTGAAAATTTTACAAAGCATGTAAACTCCTATTGTAATATAGATTTGAAGCTAGTGTAATGAAAACATATATGAATCCTACAAAATTCATTGTGATTATTTTAAAAATGTAAGATGTATCGTAGATAAATATCCAAGATTCAGATTAAATTTACTGCGCATTTTCTTTTTTTTACGCTTATTTTAAATAAATAATGTATGTTCGATAATTTAATAACCAGTGTTTTTTTTATTCATCGTGTTATGCAGCATATGGAGGTAATGCGACCATTGTGTTTAAGACGCAATCCACCATGTCATGTTTCATCATTCATGAAGTGATCATAGCAATCACAAAGAGATCTTAAAGAGCAGAGAAAATAATCTCGAAACATTCTCAGTATATTTTCAATCTGTTAATTCGATATAAATCATGATTTCTAAATACCTGTCTCGTTTCTCAAACCTACTTAACAGAGATATAAAAAAACATGCGACAGACTAAAGGAGAAAAGGAGAGAAAAGAAAAGAAATCGGACGAGCTACAGGCGAGCATTTGGCATTTGGCACTCCATAAAATTTCTTGCGTTATCTTTATTTTTTAATTTTTCAATGAAATATATATATATTTTCACAATCTTCGGAAGTGCAAAATATACCAAAAATGAGCTGTAATGATGTTACCGTATGAAAATTGATAAATAAAATATGAAACCTCAGCTCTTAGAAACCGAAATGAGAGTTGGAAAATAAGTGTTATTTCAAGAATTATTTTATACTTTTGGATAACATCGGACAGATATCTTAGTTTCTGATATATTTTATAATACAAATTTTAAGAATATGAAAATATATTTTTAAGGGAAAATTAAAAAATAAATGTATACGCAAGACTACTTGGTGCATATCTTTTCTCGTCTATGACGTCATAAAATCAATATGACTGCAACGAGAAAGCCGAGCCTAAAGTCTTGTGTTCACGATGCTAGAAATCGACCAAAGATCTCGGAGAGAAAAAATTGACCATTCCAGTGACTATTCCGTCAATTGATCAATATGATTGGTCAATTTTTTCTTCATCCGAGATCTCAAACTGATTTCTAGCATCGTGGACACAAATTTTTGAAGATATCCTTAGATTTTTGTTTAAATTTTTTAGATAAACATATCGTTTGGATATAGCTTACTGAAATTAATTGTTATGCTATGTTTTATATTTAATGTTATTTATTATCATAACATAATATTATTATACATTACATTCAAATACTATATTTACGTCAATTTTTTTAATAATATCGATGCTCCAGCGCTGCATTTTGTCTTGAGATTTTCTGCTAATGGTTTTAATTTAGATAATAACATGTCTTTAACATTCTCAGCTTCATTTTCTATGAGAAAAATTAATAAAAAGCAACCTCTATTAAGTTCTATCCATTCCTTTAGCACATTTAACGTTAAATGTAATGTTAATATTTCACCGAATGCAGATTCTTTTCTTTTTATCACTTCTTTGTCATTCTGAATAAGTTTTTTCAACATTATATGCAATCCAGAATGTTCAATCACATTATATTCAATATCGTTGTCCTTGATTTTTGAATTTATATTGCTAACAAACTCAGCAATTGATTCAAACGCGGAATGTAATTTATTTCCTGAGCCTATTTTCAATATCGCCAAAGTAGTCATAGCTATGCTGCCATTGGATAACCACGTTGCTGTATCCGCAATTATCGCATCAAGAAGTGGATCATGAATTGCTTCAAGGAGTTCATATTCCCTAATATCAGCTGATTTCTTACTTGTGGAATTATTATCGCCTTGACATAAATATTTCACTACGGCTGGTGAAAAATAGCAAGAATTTCTTCTGGCTACGAGATACAATATAACATGTTTTCCATATTCATTCAGTGCGATATTAACTAAATCCTCTTGCAACTCGGACAATATTATCTTCTGGATAAGAATGGTGTCATCTACGGAATCGAAGAGCGCCAACAACATCATGTAACCGTATGTAGATAGACAAATAGCTTTTACATTTCCCTTAAGAGCTTTCATAATAACTTTTCTATCTTTACTATTGCCATGCCATATGCATTCCATAGCGACTCTTGTCCCCATTTTCGTCTGGCATAACATTATAATGTAGGGACGTAGCATAACTATTAACTCATTTCTGTCTTCTACTGAACATACATGGAGGAATTCCCACAGAACTGTATGCAACAGAACAGAGTTAACAAAACCTTTATTTAAGATTCTAATTAAATTTGCTTTTACAGCGGATAATGTAGCCATTTTCATATCCATTGCGTTTTCGTATACATTCCACAGTGCTTTAATGTTTTTGTCTTTATCTAATTTATACATATCTCCATAAAATTCTTGCTTGAAGTATATTTTATCAAATTCTGTACACCAAGTGCTATATGTAAGTTCCACAAGAGAGGCTGATACACTATGACTCATTAGTTTAACGATGTTACCATAAAACTGAGAGATAATCTCACACCTGATTTCTCGCGAACCGTATTTTAAAAGAGCTTTCACACAATTTTTTGCATATTTCGACTGTAACATTTCCACGATGCATGGTTTTAACTCGCTAAGTATAGCTTGTCGAATATCTGTCTCACAGTACTTGATCATGCATTGAACTACTCTAGATAAATCATGTGTAAATATCACTTTGCTGTAATAATTTTCCAGCATCTGATGCAATGTTTGAGTTAACTTTGTACGATTAAGAGGCTTGCAATCAGATCTACGTAACTTTTCACTAATCTGCTTAGCTTGAATGACTTTATCATATATTGTATCGTTATTCAATTTCTTAGCTTTGCGTTTTTCTCTGAGTTCTTTTTTTTCCTTTTTCAATTTGATCCAATCTGTCTTTTTTACAGTCATCTCTTCTGATTTCATATTATTGTGCTTTAAGTTTTTCTGAATTTTGGATTTTTGTCCAAACTCTTTTTTCTGCTTAATTGAATTTATCTTCTTGATTGTAACATTATTCTTTGCCACTCTTAAACTCTTTTCTTTTGAATTTTTCTTTGTAAAAGGCACTTTTGTATTCTTATCTGCAAAAATATTATTTTTCAATTTTTATATATAAAGATATTCATTTGATACTTTTATTTTTAGATTTATCAAAATAAATCAGGTAAGCACAAAATAGATATAAAAAAATTTCAATCATTTTTGATTATGTAATTTATTTTGATATTGAAAATAAATATTAAGCATCAAAATAAAAAGACACCTTAATACAATTTTTTAAACACTAGAGTTTTTTGCCTTTTTATCCTTACCTGAGGACTTATTATCTACAGATTTCTCAAATTTCACTTTCTTTCTTTTCTTATCGTTCTCTGCGTTTACATTACTCTCTGCTTTCACATCATCAATATTCAAATCATCTGCTGAACGCTTCATCTTTTAATAAAACTAAAAAATATACAACACATTAAATGTGAGACAAACGTTGAACGTCTTGAAACTAGTATCTAGTTTCTTTTGCAACTTTAATAAAATATCGTTAATAAAACTTAAAAATCGTTAATAAAAATAAATCATTAATAAAACTTTATTTTTGCCTTTAAGTATATAAAAGTTCATTACCTTAACCTCCAACTTTAAGAGTTTTCAGTTCTTCTCCTCTTAAATTTATAACAAAACGCGATTCAATTTTAAATTTTACACAAGAATATTCCAGTAAGTCTAGGTTCTTTTGAACAATAATTCACAATCAGAACTGATCACGAGATTTGATCCCTACAAGTCCACGTGCGAATAAATGAACGAATTATTTTCTTATTATGCGTTTGCATGCGCATGCGCGACTCATTCACGTGGTCGCAGATTAGCCTTAGCGATTGGTCCGTTTACTCAATGAATCGGTCGACGATCGAGAGTTTCGATAATTCGAGAATCGCTTTTCGATTTCGTTATCGCGACCACAGTCACAAAATGCGCCACGACGTCCGAGTCGTTCCATCTTTGTCGCGCGACTGTCGTTGTCTGAAAGCGATTTTCGCGCGTTAAAACTTACTCTTTGTGCCGCTCGTCAAACACGTTTGTAGTGGAAACGTTCGCATATGATTCTACCTACACTCGACAATCCACATTTCACATGCCGAGGAGATCTTCGATCGAGCGACTTCCTGGCACATTTCTCATCAACTATCCATTCGAAGTGTGTCAAGATTGCAATTTATAAAGTGTCCTCGTCTAGGTATGTGCCGTCATTTTACACAGATTAATCGATATTATATTTAAATTTTCGTCGATATATTAAGTATATATCGGCGGAAATTCAAACGTTCGGACTGAAGAAAAATCGTAATGGTACTCCATTTTAATTTCATTAAAATCTTCAATTAGCGTAATAAATATTGATAAACACGAGATAATCAATGCGACCGATTAAAGCTATAGCAAGCTGAATATTCTATTTTATTCTTATTTCTTCGATGATTTTGATACAATATAATATAACGGATGGTTGCTTTTTGATCATTCTCTAGTTCCGCCCCTGGTCGGAGCGAAGAGAGAGAAATCCCGCGTACGCGGGAAGCGTCAGATTCCCGAGACGTCGCTTCGGGCAAGCAGCGGTGGAACGGAGTGAGTCTCTCGCAGCGTTCCGGGGGTATATTTTTAACTCGAATCCGATCCGCGCGAATCAAGTCCGAATCGCGAGCGGACACGGATGCAGTGGTGTGAAACGGCGAATTCACGCACCGTCCGGGAGGAGGGTCGCACGGTGCAAATCGATCGATCGGAACGCAACGAGAGGAGGAAAGAGAGAGAGAGAGAGAGAGAGAGAGAGAGACAGAGAGAGAGAGAGAGAAAGAGAGAGAGCGGAGCGACGCGCAACAGGTGAGAAAACGTGGCGGCGGCCGCCGCGTCAGCCGGGCGGCGAGCAAGAGGGAAATAGTTTGTCTGATCTTGTTTACCTTGGATATTCGGGGAATCACATCCTGTAACTGTGCCAACGGACACGGATGTGATGATACATGAATGTATCATCGTCGTTGCCCGATGATTCGCGTTCCTATTTCGTAGGCTGCTCGCCGAGAGGCGGCGCCGTCCCATATGACAGCTTCTCAAGTCACGTGGACATTCCGTACTCGGCTTCGAGATAGAGCGAGAGACGCCTCACACCGTAATTCGAGCACTCACGTTATTTTATTGCACGTTGAAGGCTATATTCACGAAGTTTAAATATCGAAATGTCACGTAAATATCTCGACTGGTAAAACATCCAATATGTTGTGCGTGATTTTATATTCGTATTCTATCAAAAATATTCTGTTAATATTAACTTTTGATTAAATTCATATATGTATAATATATACATATTATTATTTCATACATATAAGGTGCATCATAAAGTGTTACAACGAACTGTACAAATTGTGCAAAAAGAATTTTCTCGCTATTCTTAATAATTTCAAAAAAACATCTTAGCTGCGATCGAGAAGCGCGCTGTTAGCATTATCTTATCATTCCATTTGTAATTTACAACAATTTAATGGAACAATAAAAATGGAATAATATAATGATGCTAATAGTACTCAAACATAGCCAAGATGTTTCAGAAATTATTAAAAATAGTGAGGAAATTCTTTTAGCTTTTATGATTTATATAAGTTTTTTATATTCATTTGCTAACTTCTAATTCTACTAATTCTTAAAATTAACAAAAAAATAAAATAATAAGTTAAACTGAGATTTAAAGTTAATCTGTATTGATAGAAATGATCAACAGAACATTGCCAGAACATTAAATGATAAACAGAACATTGCCATTGGTCTCTCCAAAAAGGACAAAACAGATGATACTTAATTTTTTTAAATAAATTAATAACTTTTTAAAATAATAAATAATAATTTCATGCCTCAAATTATGGGAGAGTTCGACTTCGTTTTAAAATAAAGTTATCAAAAAACGAATGATTTATACGAGGGTGATTCGAAAAGTTCTCGGTCTGACATAGAAAGAACGCAAATTTGGCCAAATGACTATAATAATGACTAATAATTTTCAAATATGATCCTTTAGATAGCGTGCTGCAAAACTTCAGATTTGTGCGTTTATTTGTTTTTACGTCTTGATCGAGAAAAGAAGTACGTTTTCGCATTTTCTGAAAAATGGATAAAGTTGAAATTCGAGCGATTATGAAATACTTCGCTTTAAAGGGCTTAACTCCGATTGAAATTCAAAAGGAATTAGATTCCACATTAAAGGAGGCCTTTCCTTCGTTTTCGACCGTTAAAAAGTGGACAGTTGAATTCAAGCGGGGTCCATTGCAGATGATGAACGCTCGGGACGCCCAAAAACGGCCACTATCGACGAAAACGTATCGTCGAAAATTCATAATGCCGTTTTGAATGATCGCCGATTAAAGATACGCGAGCTTGCTGACATGACTAGCATCTCTATATAGTCCGTATCCACAATATCTTGCAAGAAGTTTTGGGGATGAAAAAGCTTTCCGCTCGATGGGTGTCGCGATTGTTGACAATGGACCAGAAACGCGTTCGCATGAGCGTTTCAAGAGTGCTTGGATTTGTTTAAACGATGATTCCACGGAGTCTCTTCGGCGTTTTATAACAGTAGATAAAACATGAATTCATCATTGATGAGGATTTCTTAAATGATGAAGTCATAGCCGTGACAACGGCTTATTTTGCAGAATTAGATAAATCTTATTATACCGAGGGCATAATTAAAATGTTAGAAAATCGACGAAATGTATCGCATCGCAAGGTGACTATGCTGAAAAATAAAAAAAAAATTTTCTGGAAAATCTTGTGTTTTCCTTGTTAGGCCGAGAACTTTTCGAACTACTCTCGTAAACTTTCATGTTAACATGTCGAAATAAAATACAAAATATCTTATAAACACTTTACTTTTTGATAATACCTTAATATTTTTATATATAGATGAATGAATATGAGATGAATTAATTGTATAAAAAAATACTCAGTTGTTTTAAAAAAAAAAATATGCAAATTGCATGTTGTAAATTGCAGTTTTATCATTTTCAAATAGATTCGGTAAGGAATAATGTTCGTTACGAAACAACTTGCTAACAGATAATACGAGCGTAACACGAGCAGATTGTTGATCGATTAATAACAAGAGAACTGCGCGAATTGACTCTCATCATTTATCACTAGTCTAGTAAATGAGAAAATCGATGATAAATAATGAGAAAACGGCGCACACGTGTGATTGTTTACTTTGATGTAAACGTCTTTAAAGCGGATAGCTAGTGAACGATGGGTTCATACACGGCGAATACTCGATGACGAATATACGAGGATTGTCGTGGATGAAGTAACGCACGTTGGCGTAGTGTCAGTGTTGCAACTGCGTAAGTAGCGATTATTTCGCTACTTCGTGGAAAAAAAAAACACTTGATTTTTACGATTATATTTTGCCGCCCGCGAAATGGCGAGACGAAGAGCAATTCCCGTTTTGCAGTCGTGGTAACGACGAAAAAAGATTTCGACGTCAAACGATAAAAATGCTACGTTGCGTTTGCACATTTTTTTTTTTTTTTGTTACATGATTATCTTACAATCATCTGAAGATTATTGCATTAAAAAATACCGTTGAAAAAAATCGATGAAGTTTCTCTCTCTTGATTCGACGCGACTAACCTACGCTGACGTAATGCTAATTTTACATCAGCATAATTTACGATAATTGCAATATTTTTCTCCTCTATTTCAAACTCATTCTACAATTTCGTTTGATATATTATCGTTTTTTTTTTTACGCTTGGATGCTCGCAGAATCGCAGCGGTTTTCGCACCCGTGTCACGTACGCGAACGCGCGATTTGACTTGATTCGCGTACGTGAAATACTTACGAAAACTCAGAAAGAGCGGAGAATCCTTGAGGCCGCAGAAATTATGAAGGATACAACGTGCTCTTCCTGCGCAATGTATGTACATACGTAGGCTCGTGGAGCTCAGAAGGAAGTTGTCTTCCTTCTTGTTGAATCGTCCTTCTCGATTCGGGCGAGTGACAGCTCGGTGACGAATGCTTTCGCTGACAATATTGCTAGCGAATAATGCCGCAATTCTGAGTAAATGTACAAATAAATCGTAAAATCAAACGTAATAATAACGCTTGTAACAAAAACAATTGCAAGAAATTGTAGTTTTACGTAAACTGCAATTCTGTACCAGCATCATCTTTGCTCATTGTTAAATGTTTATAGCATTAAACTACATTCTATCTGAAATGAGAATAATATCAGTCAAGTTTGTAAATTAGACGATATAAAATAAGATTATTTTGTCCTTGTTTTCTATAGTATTTCTGTCATCTTTATAACAAATGAAAATCTGTATTATGTCTTGTGTCCACGATGCTGGAAATCGGTCCGAGATCTCGGATGGAAAGAGAATTGACCAATCGCATTGGTTGATTAGCCGAATTATGACCAAACGCAATTGGTCAATTCTCTTTTCATCCGAGAATATAGTTCGATGGTCTATAGTTATGATGAATGATTAATTTCAAGTTGCATTATGTATTGTTGCATTATGTATTGAATTGTCATTTGAAAACTGTGCATAAAAAATTAATTGAAACGAAAATTGATTGAAATACTTCGTTGTTGTTTTAAACGAAAAGTATGTAAGTATTAATTATTAAGCTTTATATGTAATTTAAAAATTGTTTAACTTATCCAGGTTAATAAATATTCCAGATTCAAATCTTAAGTGATATTTTTCGCGTTAAGAATTTCTTGTCCAGAGAATAAGAGGGGGGGAGGGGAGGATTAATCAATATCAATTAATTTAAAATTATCAATTTATTTAAAAAAAAACAAAATATAATATTTAGCTGCGGGCCACTACATTTCAAATTTAAAAACAACGGCATATAATTGGCGACAAAAAGTAATTGTCCTTGAATTTATATAAGTTAAAAAATAAAAAGATTATTAGAGTCCAAAAATTCTACCTTATCAAGTAATGTCAATATTCTGTATTAAAAAATTTTTTATTTAAAATTTGAAATTTAAGTAAATTTAAGTAAAGTGACTCATATAAAAGACAAATTAATAAAGATATAAAGGCTAATGAAACTTACAAATACGTAAGTTAAGAAACCATTTATTTTGTTTATAAAAATATCACGGAACATTTCGACTTAACAAAATCTTCTTCAGCCGTATAATCCACTTATGTAAAAATTAAATCATATGTGTAATATTGATAAAGTAAATAAAAAATAAAAAATAGAAATGAATAATAATAAGATCGGAAAACATGTAACATAAATTTAGCAGTATATCGTTGTCATGTTACATAAAATTCTTTTGGAACTATCAAGTAAATAATTGAAAACGAGAATTGCTCAATTTTTGTGGATGTTAAACTCGTGATAATGTCCATAATTGTTTCTTTAATCTATTTGCGAAAAAAAAAATTAAATTTGGTATTTGAAAATTTCAATTTCGTCGTAATTAGATTTCATAAGTAACTTTATTTGGAAGAAATGATTAATACTATATGAAAAAAACCAAATAACAAATTGTATTTTAGTTGATAAATTTGCGCAACGAGTTATAAGATCTATTGCAAAATATATGTATTCGTTAACTTATTTTAATTTTTATTTAAAAGTTTAGATCGTCCTAATCATTCACTATCTTTAAGCAAATTGAAAAGTAACATAATATACAGGCCCTGTAAAAGTTGTTTTAATAAACATGTTTGTTTTTATAATGGGAACGTATACTTCTTATATTACAGCAAGTCTATCAAGATTACTGAAATAACTGTCATCTAAAAATTCAATATCAGTGTGTTCATTTAATTCGTGTTCTTTTATGTATATCATTTCGGATATGATTCTTTTGCTATAATTGGGTTCAATATTCAGGATTTGGATATTGATATTTTCCCAATCGAAAGAGTAATTGGATTCTATCATATGCTTACTAATGATCAAGTGTTTAAAAGAGTCTAATTTTATATTCTCAGTCTACACTGAGAAAAAAATGCTGTTGAATCAACAGCATTAGTCTAATTGGAAATAATTTTGTTAATTCAATTTTACATTATTAATGAAACATTATTGATGAAACAGTCTTAATTATTAAAACAAGAACATGACGCACCCTCCCTTCTTATTCGGAGGCTCGAGCCATGCTTGATGCAATCTCTCCTGTCGTGCTCCAGGAGGATTATTTGTATATTTGCCAATGGAGGGTTGGAGGGTGTCGCCGTTGCAGTCCGACCTGCATCTATCGAGAGAACCATAGGACCATAGGACATCATCTCTTTGGAGTACTCCAGTCGTGGGGATTCGAAAGAATACATGTATATATGTATATACGTATATATATATATATATATATGTATCATTGTATTATTGACGTGTTATTCTAAATACGTTATTTGCGATAAATATCATAACATGCCTCGGTAGTCGAAGGGATAAGATGCCTGCCCGGTAAGCAGGAGATCCAGGTTCTCGATTCCTGACTGAGGTAGTATTTTTTTCGCAAAATAATTACGAGTTTTCACGACTGATTCGTGGGGCCCTGCCGTGACGCACACCCTCCCTTCTTATTTGTTTCATTAATAATTAATAATGTCATTGAGTATTCTATAGATTATATGTTATCATGTTTTAAAACTGTTTCTACGTTTGTCGATCTTGATAAGCTTGCTGAATTTACTTAAATATCTATAACAAAAATTTAAAAAGAATGGTATAACAACGGCATTTTAAAATAAAATTACTTTTCATTGTGAGCTAATAATTGTAAAAAGAATTTACTGAAAATACACAAATCAAATATTCCGTTTAAAATCAATTTCTCTGACAAATCATGTCTCTTTGATCGGTGCAACTCTCTATTTTATGACCTATTTACAGTATATAATTTCGAACAGCATTTCTCGGATTCCCCGGATTGGTCATGTAGATAACAATTTTAAACAAGTTTTATACAAATTATTAATAGATAAAAAAATAATAAACTCGGAAGTGGTAGTTTCGTTTCACGTAGTTTTTTTACTCACCAATGTACTATTAGATAGATTTGCAATTGACAATTGAGTTAAATGGTAGACAGCGACGTATTAAAAAAATATTGTCATACCGAGATAATGATTTTATCTCAGTTATCTCAGTTAATTTATTTTAACTTCGATGTACTTTATTTCCAATAATATTCTTTACAAACAAACTTATAGGATATCTATAGGTTTGCCCCAGTTTCCAATTATAACCGACATTTATGTAGGATTTATGTAGTATTTAGAATCAAAAGTTTTAAATGAAACAAGAATCGATTAATTGAGCTGTTTATATATGTCGATATGTCAATAATATTGTTCTGACTGTTCTAATCGATCAAATTAATAATTTATTAGGTAAATTTAACCAATGTTACGAGATTACAATTCACAATTGAATATAAGAATAACATAATATAATATAAGAAAAATCATTAAATTTGCTAGATTTATTTCTCGAAATAACGAATGACACGATTTATTAACTGGTCCTATGAAAAAATTTTTTCAAGGAAATACTTTTTTTTATTTTTCACATCATCCATTCTGTTACAAAATAGAAATAATGTACGGTTTGATAGGTCGGGCAGTTTTGTTTTCACACCTACTGTTTCATAAAAAAGAATTTAGAAAGAATTCATTATAAACATATTAACAGATAACGAATTTCCCCTAGAATTTATCTTTCATAAAATAAGCATTAGATTAAAAATATTATCGAACGATAAATTAATTATCATAATTTTGAGTAACCACGACGTGACTAACATACACATGAGAAAATTAAAAAATTAAAAAGTTTATAACTATTTCATGTATAAAACAAATATCTGAATTAGGAGTAACTTCGAAAATTAATAAATCGCAATACATCACGAATTAGAGTTTATTTAAGCAAATTATTAAAAAAATTATTTAAATTTTTAATAAGTTTATTAGGACTTACAAAGATAAAAACAATCTTTTAGAAAACAACTAATCTATAAAATATCAAAAAATGCATTAATTTTTCATTTACATTTTTTGACAATTATTATTAAGAGATTCCTTATAATATATATATATATATAAAATATATAATAAAATATATTAATCTAAATTGTAAATAAAATGTTAATTTAATTTATATGATTGTAGATATTTATTGGGATTTGATACTAAAATTACATAGGAGTATAGTCATAATTATATAACTCTTATAAATCTTACGAAAACAAGTTATGAATCTGTTTAAAATAGCAATATAAATTTTCTTGCATTCGCGATTACAAATGGAAATTATTTCGAATCTAATATCATAACAATATCGGGCTATGTCATAACAGCCTACTATGAAAACTATGAAATGTGATATGATGAGATGTGATAGCGATAGTGGATTCTTCATGCGATCTCCAGTCAACCTTTATGTTAATTGCGAATTGCGAAACTGAAATTCCGCAGTATTGGTAATTCTCGATTCTTCGAAGCGATTGTTGCGCTAAAGCTATTTGTATTTTTATAAGTTATTTTATATGCGATTACTGCGATAATAGCACCGCTTCACTGTTTTAATTGAGTTCGATTTTTCAAAACTTTTTTTTTTCCAATTGCCATCAAAATATTTTTCCTCGAATGAAAAATTTATAACAAAACAAAATACAATCGCGTACAATCGTAGAAGTCTCATAATTGCGCATTTTGCATCTTCTATCTATAATGTTATCAATTAAATAGCAATCTCAATAGATGGATTGAGACTTCAAAATATGGAATTTATGAAGAATTGAAAGATATAAATATTAATTATGATTTTAAATACTTTATTTTATAATATTCTTTATTTGCAATGTCTATATTTAAATATAACGAAACATTGAAAAGTACAATTAATTCTGTAAGAAAATCAATTTGAGTTGTTAAGATTAATAACACAAAAGTGATAAATATGCGCGTATATTATTTGAAAATATTTTTATATTGTATATATTTGTATATTTTGCGCCATTTCTAAATATTATGCAAAAATATTTATTCTAAATCTTTGATGATTTAATAACAAAAAATTATTTTATTAGAAAAATGTAACATAATATATTCAGATAATATAATATTTGTGAAGTATTAGAGTCACAGTAAAAGTAAAAGTGAAAATCTGTGAAGAGAATAATAAATAGAAAGGTATCAATTCCATTTGGGATTAATTAATTTTGGAACAACCGGCGATTTCAACAGCTGCGAGAGCCAGATCAAAGTTCATTACTCGAATAATTACTGAATACGAAGATCGTGTCATAATAAACGATAATACGATTGTCTGCGGCGCAGTTGTGTGACGAAATGAAAAAAAAAAAAAAGAAACAGAAAATAAACGGTCGCTTACGGTAAGCGACACTTTACGATAAAATTAGCGATAAAATTATTTAGAAAATATTAATCACATCGCTTATCCTTTTTTATCGCGTTTCTGATCCTGTCGCAGTATAATTTAAAATTATTTAAATCTTTTTGTTGACATTACCAGAAACGTGAAGAACTCACGTTCCTGTCAGTGCTCTTTGATAATTCACTTTGATAATTCACTAGTTTTATCATCTGGTCTTCTTATTGTTATTAATAATCTTCAGATTGCGTTGATAAAGATCGAAATCGGTTTTATAACATACATTCTTCCTATTATGCAAAATTCACGCGCGTGCAGAATTCTCCGATTTTTAATTTTATTTATATAATTGTTCTTATAATTGTTTTTTTTTTCTTGAATAACGTACATGTTTAAAAACCCGGAAGTTTGAAAAAACATAATCGGCATTTTTTTATGTTATGTTTACAACGGCATCTCTTTGGATGAGTATTTTATTAATTGATTAAAAAAAAAACATACAGGAATTTTTATTACAACTTTTCCTCTACTCTTTGAACACTTCCTCTTTGAAATTTTCTTATATTTAAAGTGATATATATCATCAAGATAATATTTTGTACGGTGTTTAGCTGCGCGAACCTGACTTTATAAAAAATTGTCCTGTAAATATATTATATTTCACTAGTATTTCTTTAATTTCTATCTGTTTAATCTACTTGATGATTGAGTGAAAGAAATCAATTACTTTAGAAAATTTCGCTTGGCTATTGGTAACATTGTGATAAACGATCGTGATATAAAAATAGTTCGTATGCAAAGAACGAGATGTTATGATATAATATCCATTTTCGCTTGTTATAATACATTTCCGATGAGAATCGCTGGGTAAAATCACCCAATTAACGCTCAACAAAGATAAAACGACACGGCACGTGTCGCGAAATTTCGCAATGTGATCGCGCTGTATTCTTCGAGCTTCGCCAATCTCTCGTACAGCACTTTGATATTACTAGGCCAAGGCCGTAAAACGTATGCGAAACGACGCTACCGATCTACATCTCACGTTTTTGCAGCTCGATCATCGACCTCTTATTGCCACCTGTCTTTCCTATAGATCTTCGCTCGTTTTCTCCGACCGTGTGCGTTTGCTGGAACGCTAGTTTTGCAACGCCTAGTGAAGGAAAGCATATATTGGCTTCGAGTAAAGGAGACTGTGTTGTACCTTGAGACAGAGTATGCAGAGTAAAGCTAGAATAGTTGAACGGAATAAGAGAAATGATATACATTTGGTTGGATATTGGGAAAGGAAAATGCTAGAATCACGTGAATTAGAACAATTCATTGTGAGCAATCATTGTGAGCTGATCGAACGTTGTGTTTATTTTTATTGAATTTTTTCGTCATCATACTTTTAATTTAATTAAAGTTGTTTTTATACAATTATGTTTTATTTAATAATAATGAAACATTAGTTAAGTTAATAATAATTAATAATTAAAGAAAATAATTAATGAAATTAATAATAATTAATAAAATATGTTACGAAAAAAATAATTATATCTTATTAACTTCTCTTTTGGAAATTATAGCTTCTACGCAGGAAGCAGGAAAGGCGTTATTTTATAAACAATATACATCCAGAAGAATAATAGCTCATAAAATTAATTATAATTTTCTTTGACAAAATCAATTAAAATTGATATATAACTTTACAGAATAATATTTATTTTCTAATAAACTAATTAAAAACTAATTAAAATTATTTTGGTAATTAAATATGCTTCTAAAATGTTTTTCGGATTACTACTTCTTTTCTTGATTTTTGACCCATTTATATGCTTTTCTAATTTTAATCTTCTGTGAAAAACCTCTTTGTGAAATATACATACCTACATATGTGTTTGATTTGGATTATAAATGATTATTTGTAAGTTTGAACGGAGAAATGTTTTTCTGCATGTTAAATGTAAATATTTTATATTTAATTCCGTAGTCAAATATTATTTTAGGTATAATGTGCTTGATCTTTGGCGAATGGTCTTGTCATTTTTAGTTATAGAGATAAAACATAAAGCTATTTTTCTGGTACTCTCTTGTACTTTGAAATACAAACACGTTCTATGTACTTTGGAACATTCATGAATTTATTATAATAACGATATTTTAATGTGCAGATATTAAGAAAATATTATTTTTTTATTAAATCTGGAAGCTTATAAAAATATGACTAAAATGACTATTAAGGTTATCGATAAAACTAAATCGAATAAAAACCGTCATGTAAAACGACCGTCTTATCGAATATGTTGATTTATTACTGCTCAGTCAAATAACATCGATAAAATTATAACAAATTATTACAAATTAGGATGATTATTAATATAATTTCAATATTTTCTATTTATATAATACTTTCTAATTAGTAATTCTATAGTGATTTATTTTAGTAATAATATTTTTCCACGGATCTACTTATTAATATCCAATATCTTGATTAATTTTAGTTATTTTTTTAATGCATCAGTGTTTGTTTTTTTAATGAAGGCTGCTAACTATTTATTATAAAAAAAGATATGTTTGGTAACATTAATTAAATCTTCATTCATAAGAAACTTATGATTTTAATAATCATTACTTAAGGCTCGGTTCTTTCGCGGCGCGGGTTGTGTGACGTCAGAAGCGAGAAATGATATGTAAAAAGTTTCTTGCGTCGTATAGCTTTGTCCTGTACTTTTTCCTTAAAAACATGATATTTTCTTAAAAACATGATATATTCTTAAAACTTGTAAAAAATACCAGAAAATAAGATATCTATCCAATAAATCACGTAAAAGTGTAAAATAAATCTTGAAATAATGGTCACTGCTCAGCTATCAGAAACAATTAGATCTAGTGATCTGGTTTCTGCTAGCTAAGGTAATTTCCGATAACTTCTGACTTTTTACATATTTTTACATAATTTCTCGCCTCTGACGTCATAATACAATATAGCTGCAGAGAGACAACCGAGCCTTAATACACGATAAGTTTTTATTTGAAATTTAGATGAGTTACAATAATATTATTTTTTATGAATTGAAACCATTAAACTATGAATAGTTAATAATTATATTGCAAATTTGCATAGAATACATTATACGTTACGTATAATTTAAATGGTCAAAAATCAAATGAAAATTGCTATTTGAATGATGAAAAAAATTCCATAAATCGATGCACGGGTCCAAAATCCAAGATTCATACCGTAAATTTGCATTAGTTAATATGTTCATATGACGTTAATTCAAATTGCCGTCAAATTAACATTGATAGTGAATACGATCTTCTCCCTATATAACTGACTCTTTAATTTATGTAGAGCGCGACGATTGAGTTGACAATTGTCGATTGTGTTAACCATAAAAATGCACAGTTAGTTATATTTCATTATTTTGTCAAATTACTTAAAATTTTCGTGAGTCTTATTAATTATGAACATTTACCATTCGCGTATGACCAATCTAGAGAAATTAATTCCATTTGAAATTATGTTTAATTAATTATAATGTATTCTTATATAAATGCTGCTATTATTTTATAAAATTTATATCTATTTTATCATATTTCAATAGATAAGACAATAATCAAATAATTTTCGCTTAAAAATTTGTGATTGTACTTTTTTTGTTACAATTTTATTATATCTCAATCTCAGAGATCGGCATTATCGATATTTTCAATAATATTTTTAGCTTTGATTAATGATTACTCAAATAATCAATAATCAAATTTGAAAAATGGTTGATTAATCGAATAATCAATAATTAAAATATAAAATTTTTTAATTATTTAAGTACTTGATAATAAAAATGAAAAAAATTTTAATTACTTTATTAATCATTAATCAAAATTGAGAAATTTTTTTATTACTTATTCTTGATTAATCAGTAATCAGAATGTAATAATTTCAATTACTTCATCAATCAGTAATCAGAATTAAAAACTTTTCAATTATTTCATTACTCAATAATCGGTATTAGATATTTTTTGATTATTTAGTTGATTATTTTCTTGATTATTTTTTTGATGATTTAATTAATGATTAGCATTAAATATCAATTACACACAGGAAAAAGACTAAAAAAAAGTTCAACGGAATATTTTTCTAATAAAACTGAAATAGGATTTTTTATGACTGATAAAAAAAATTTGATCTAAATATGAAAAATTCCGTTTATGTAAAAAAATATTGCGCAACATTCAGTTATTGTTTCTCTCAGTGCAGTATCTAAAGTGAACATTTAGCGAAGAGTATATAAAGAAATATCATCAAATTGAAGAGGATCGAATGCGTAATATTAGATATTTTTTATTTTTTATATGCTTTTGAAAATACAAAGTTTGCCTTTGAAAGTACTCTTTTTTCAAAATTTTCATCTGTAAGGCGATTGAATTTTCCGATATTGTGGCGAAACTAAACATTCTTTCGACTGGAGCTGAAAATGGCAATAAAGTTAAATTTAAGAAAATTGATGATAAGCAAAATCGATAAATTGTTTTTCTGCTCTTGATAGAAACGTTGAAACTCGATTTCATATCCCTAAAGTTTGAACATTTGATTTGTCTTCGTTTTCATTATCGAAATCGAATCCATCATTATTCCCATTTCTATGGGATCTTATAATGGAAGCTGAATATGTTGTTATTCTATTTTTTATAGAATAATTAAAATACTTTTTTATTTTAATTACTGATAAATCGAGTAATTAAAAATTTTTTTCATTTTTATTACCGATTAATTGAGTAATTAAAATTTTTTTCATTGTGATTACTGAATAATCAAGTAATCGGAAAATATTCTTTTTTGATTACGTAATTAATTCATAAATCAAGTAATATTAATTTATTATTATTTTTTTGCCGATTCCTGATCTCAATTATATCTTAATTAGATCTTCATACATCAAATCATTATGAATTGAAGCGATTTTATAAGAAGGAAATAAGAGGAGAAATACTGTATCTATTTTCGATAATGTTCTTTCTTAGAAAATTAATAATAACTCAAATTAACAATAATCATAAATCATAAATCCGTAGAAAAAAATCTGTGGATAAAATATGAAATTGAAAAATCCATATAATGGTTCATTAACTACGTTACTTATTCTTAAAATGATTACTTCCCGTATTGCGTATATATAACTTATGATTCGACAAATAACCGTCTTTCTCGCGTTTCGCGACAATTTGAAAAAGTTATTTACGGTTCATAGATTTTTTTAACATAACAAAAAGCGAATTGCAATATATAGAATATAAATCATATAAAAATCGCCTATATACGAAATATTACACAATAATGTAGAATTCTCGAACGTGTACGTATTTCTTCGTGGATGTTCTTTTTGTTTGCACACAAATAATTTTGCAAGATCAAAATTATTTGTGCCATGACAATTTTGCTCGGTAACGTTCTATTTAATGATGGCCTAGCAATAGACATCAAATCGATTAGCGCATCCATTGTTTAAGCGTTACGTAAAAACGTCATGCAACATTGATCGCTTCCTGAATATAATTGCACGGTTGCCCAGACATCGTTACTTCGGCGCTGTTATTTTTCTCAGATCGCAAAAGCCGCTTACAAAATTAAACTTAAGAAAGCGAAATGTTGCGCTAAATATTGCCGGTGCAATATCCCGTTGCTTCAAAAGAACATGGGAGCAGAACGCGACAGTGTCCATCTTAGATTTAGGAGAGGATTTTTCTTGAAATTTATTTGTCATGTATAAAGTTTGTCATGTTAATTCCAAGAATGTATGAATATATGAGGATTCTCGAAATTATATGAAGGAAAAATAGAAATATGAAAAATTCAGTCGCTTTTTTTTCGCATAAGATGTATAACCCATCCTGTATGAAAAAACCTAAAAAGATACTTATTCTTTAAAGAAACACTGTAATAGTTTTTACTTGTTTAGCTTGTATCTGATTGCTTTTTTCGATTGATTGAATACTTAATATTGAATGAGCATTTCTTTGTTACGTTCTTCTTCTTAAATTAAGTTTGTGTCTTTTTCTTTCTTCTTCTTCTTCTCTCTCTCTCTTTTTTCTTTTTTTTTTAAGCAGATGCTCCTAAATGATCACTAAATTAGTGATTTTGACACATACACACACACACACACACACACACACACACACAAATATATATATATATATATATATATATATATATATATGTTTCCTTCATGCATTTCCTTCTGTTCGAATATCCTTGCCGAGTCCAAAGATCAGAATTCACAATCACAATCTGAAACAAGTTTCCGATGTAGAGAGAATATACAAGAATATATGTACGTATGTATGTATGTATGTATGTATGTATGTATGTATGTATGTATGTATGTATGTATGTATGTATGTATGTATGTATGTATGTATGTATGTATGTATGTATGTATGTATGTATGTATGTATGTATGTATGTATGTATGTATGTATGTATGTATGTATGTATGTATGTATGTATGTATGTATGTATGTATGTATGTATGTATGTATGTATGTATGTATGTATGTATGTATGTATGTATGTATGTATGTATGTATGTATGTATGTATGTATGTATGTATGTATGTATGTATGTATGTATGTATGTATGTATGTATGTATGTATGTATGTATGTATGTATGTATGTATGTATGTAAGGAAATGTATGCGTCTGAATAATTTTTTTCAAGGTTGCCGTGAATCGATCACCTTTGATTCTTTTCGCAATTTAGTCGCAAAATTATCAAGAACCGTTTCATTCAAGGATAGTAAACCAGAATTACATTTTCTCGAACTGATATAACTTGATCGAAATTCCCTATTCCATGTCATTGAACTTGTCTGGCTTTCGGCGGGATATCCGGTCCTTCCCTGGAAAGTTCAAACTCAAAATAGCATCTCGGCGCCGAGCGTGGTGTTTTCAGAAATAAACACTTACATTTGATGATTTAAGTATTGTACGTACTATGGAATAGATAGGTGGTACTCCCCGATTTTCCCTGAGACAATAAAATTATCAAATTAATCATACTTTTGGAATGCTCTTTTTTAATGATTTCGAAATTTGCGAATTTATTTGATATATTTTGATTTTTCTATATTCGTATATTAATTATGATATTTCGTATTTTTACTTGAATTCTTGAGCAATATTGCTTTAAATTTAATTACTATATATATTTCATAATTAAATATTATGAAATATTAATTATATTATTTTTTTTTTTAAGTTAAGATCTTTCTGCATTTATGTATGTATTTATTTTATTGAAAATTGTAATTTATTACAATTATTTAATTGGACTTGCGTTTATAAAGATTAAAACTTTGTTCATTTCTTTCGTAATCGCATCTCACGGTTGAAAAAATAAAGAAATGTGAAGTATATTAAGTGAATATTACGATTTTATTATTATTGTTATTGTGGATGAGAAAAGGATAAAGAATGTTATTACTTTGGATAAAAAAAATGTCTGAAGATCACTATATATATTATTGTAATAAAAGCGTCATTGATAATTATTTTATTCACATTTCGGACGTTTTACGAAATTCTTAAATTTTTTTCAGAGAAACGTTTTCGTGTCGTTGGAACACAATCATCTTTTGCGATTAATCTTTCGTCAAAAAGTAGCGAGTCAGGAATCATGGCAGATATGACGAGTCATTGTGGAAAAATTTTAGTTTTTAGAATTAATTTATTCCAGTGAAAATTAATGTATTGTTCAATTAATTTGAATAAGCCTATGTCAGCCTGTTTTGCCATACTTCTGTTAAATATTTGCTCTTTAACTTTTAATATACATAATTACTTCCTGTTTTGACTTAAAACAAAGGACAAACTGATTGACATGCGATTCAGTAAAATTCCGGCGTATTTTCATTTCGCGAACGTTCGAATACATTGGCATTTTCCATCTTTAAAATTTACGAATAATACTATTTACTCGAATGCTTGACATGATGGAACGAAAAGTCATGAGAAGTCATGAGAGCTGCATCAAAATGCAAGCTAACTGTTTGCGCATTACGTAGCTAACGTGACATAATTTTTCCGAATAATGTTTGCGAAGCTTCGACTCGTCGTATTTAAGGATCCGAACCATTTCAGCAGGCGAACGATCACGATCGAATGTGGATAAGTGTAAGATATGCGGATGTTTTTTTTCTATGTATTTTTCGACATGATTCAAGAAAAAAATAAACATAGATGAGACGTAAATGCAAATTCGCGTTTATTCGTATTATTATTCGCGACACCGTCCACATTCGTCATGGCAATTGCGTTCGCTCGCGTTTGTTTGCGCTCGTTCGCGCTCTTTGTTCGGTCACCGGTTGTCTGGTCGTCGCGCTGACGTCATGCGGCGAACGCCGCAGTGACAGGTGAACCCCATGATCTCGACGTTGCGCGTGGCCTACGGCGATGAGATACGGAGAACGCGAGCGGGAAAGAGGGAAAAAGAAGAAGTGAGAGGAAGGAGAGAGAGAGAGAGAGAGAGAGATGGTAGAAGGGACGGCGAATACCAGTATGGCGAATCGGTTAAAAGCAATGCACCGGCGTTACATCCGCCAGTCCGCGAGTTGACACGACGGCGGTGCGTTCGTCGCTTCGATATCGACACGGTCGATAACGCTCCTCTCTTTTCCTTTCTTTTCCTTCCTTTCTTTCTTCCCGATTTATTTTTTTTTTCTTTTGGTTACCATTATCCTCCCTTCGTCGACGTTTCCGGCTCGTCCGAAGCGTAATTTTGCACTCCCCCGAGGAAGTAGAATCGTTGATTTCATTCCCTTTGCCGCGTGTCAATCCTTTCGTTTTTCCGATCTGAGACATCTGAAAGTTTGGAGAACGGTCAAGAAGACCGGCCGCGGAAATAGAGAGAGAGAGAGAGAGAGAGAGAGAGAGAGAGAGAGAGAGAGAGAGAGAGAGAGAGAGAGAGAGAAGAGAAAGAGAAGAAGACCACTTTCTCGAAGTGTCACGATTATAGTGTGTGTAATGATTTTTGGACGAATATTGGTCAACTAGGACGCAATCGGCGCGCGATCTTCTGATAATTATATACAGTAAGTATATAATGAGGTTTTTTTTCTATAGATTATTTTTCGTAAATAATTAGAGCCGATTTCACGGTATTTAGTTTCATTAACAATTAATGATAATGTTAGTATTACTGCTTTAAATGACTTTAATCAAATAACAATAATAATTAATGCAAATCATTATATAAATTATATAATAATAATTTTTATGTTATATTAATTTTATTATAAATGTATTGTATGAAGAAACGTTTAGTGTTAAACAGTTAAAGATACAATAGACTTTATTATTATAATAACACTTTATTATTATAATGTAATAATTATAACAAAACAATATATCATTTATTTCGTAAAAAAAAATATAATTTTCATAGTACATACATATATATGATTTTATAACATACATAAACAAGATAATTCCTGTCGAATTACTTGCGTATTCGAATAAAAACACATTTTATTTATTTTTTTCTCTTGTCAATTATATAACAAAGAGAATTGCATGGGCTTTTCTATGAATAAATTATCTTTGTTGTTGATGAAACCAGGCGACAAGGGTCAGTGCAATATCGGTGGGTTCAATTTTTGATGATATAGGTACCGGGAAAATACGTAGACTCGTTCATTCGTTTATGACACCGAGATACAAATCCATCAATCTTGATCCTTATTATTGGCTAATAAAAAATTCCATCGAGTTGAATTTCAGCGTTTGCGGGATCATGAATTGAATTATCATTGAATGAAATATCATTGAGGTTTAGAGCGTTGGCTGTCCGATGCGCGACTGAACATTTCAATTATTTTCAACCAATCGATCGATCGATCGATCGATCGCGCGGCAGTTCGCTCATCCAAGAAAACATGCGAAATATAGCCTTCCTTCCTTCCTTCCTTCCTTTCTTCCTTCTTTCTTATCGCGCTTCCTCTCTTGTGAACCATCACGAGCGCGCGATTTGGGTTCGATTCACGTTCCACCCGTTCGCGACAGACTCGTGGGAGCATTTAATGAACGTATTTATAGTCGTTGGGCCATCCTTATGTGCCGAAGGAAGCCTTGAATCAACGTTTCACGATGCAAGCCGCGTCGCGCGTTCTTCTGCGTTCATTTCTTCTGCGCGATTAGCAAGGCGGATGATCGCTCACGTTGCGACAACGAGCCGTCAATTCGACCGTCGACGGTGTCACGGGGGATTCCGCGATCATTATAATGTCCCGATCGGGAAAAAAACGCCGGCCGAAGAAAAAAAAAACGAAATGTCAGACCGGTGCCTCGGTCGACTTCGACTCAGCACTTGAGACAAACATAGAAGTTTTGGAAATTCAAACGAATCCGAATTTGTATTATTCTTTCCTTACTCGCATAGCTTCTTCTTTATCTCTGAAAGATCGTTCTTGCGACGACGTTAGAAGCGATACGCTATCGCGTAATGCCGTTTAATTGTCGGTAATTTTTATCCTCGCCGTAAGCAGATAAATTATAACACGTGCACTTGTTCAAATGCTGGAAGAAAAAAAATATTTCCTCGTCATCTAGCTCACATGGTTACGAAGCTTTGGTTTCTTCTCTCTCTCTCTTTCTCTCTCTCTTTCTCTCTCTCTCTCTCTCTCTCTCTGTCTCGCTCTCTCGATTCCTTTCCTTTTCTTTCTTGCACTCGCACTCATACTCGCTCGCTCTCTCGATGTGAGAGACGCACACTGTATATATCAGCAAAGACGTAACGCGAGGTTGAATCATACTACCGTGTCTACTAATCATAGACCGTGCCACTCGTTTTCGGCTCTAGACGAGTCGACTGCTCCGAAATGAGATAATGGAGCTTCCACATAATAAAGCCCCGTCGCTATATATATATATCGCGCGCAATTTTATATTATATAACGCGACGCAACGTACAATGGTGTACTATGATTAATTATCACACGATACGCGATACGTAACACGCGAGGTCTCGTTATCCGGAATGGAATGCCACGATACCGAGATTCCGCGATCGTTGTTCCTCGCAACTGTTTGCAACAAAAAAAAAACCTCTTTCGCGAAATTATGTATCTATTGTTATTATTTTTTATTTTTTTTTTTTATAATTGTGAAATTTACCCGTCTCTCTCAACGCCGGCTTCTTTAAAATTAAAACGAAACTTTAAAAAAGATAAATCTTTTTTTCGTATCCAAAAGTTTGTCGTGTTATTCAAATACGTCATCGCTTATAATTGAAGGCAACGGAAAACATTAATTTACCTCTGTCCTAGTGGTTGGTCATATAATAAAACTGTCTTGCCTAAGACGACTATTTCTAATAATAAAATAAGCAAAAAAGCAGAATAAAAAGCCATTATGTTATGTAATGTCTTTTGATTTATTTTTTAGTTTTTTTGCAAAATTAGACTTTTTATATCTTTTTTTAAATGACATCTTATAAAAACTTGATTAATAAAATATTACATATATTAAAGTAAAATAACTAAATGTAATGTATAAAAAAATAACTGTCGGTGTTGTGTCTGCATAAAACTTAGATAACATCGCAGTGTTTATTTAGTGTCATTAATTATTGTTTATATTTCCTTAGGAAATGGTTAATCTTAGTTTACCAATTTCTGTTTGAAGTACTTGTTTTCTTTTGATATTATTTCATTTAATTCGTGTGTATAAGTATGCTATAAAATGGTCGGCATTTTCTTCGGCACACCCGTTGAGAAATATTTATAAATAAATAAACCGAATTAGTGAGGAAAAAAATTACTCAATCGACAGCATATTTTGGCGAGTTTTTTCACTTTGCAGATGGAAAAAAAGATATATATTTTTTTTTCCTAGAGATGGACATTACATGTCCTATAAAAATGAAATTATTAAGCTAATATTATACATGCTAACTAAATGTTAACTAAATATTATACATTATTATACATAATTAAATACGAAACGTTATATATCAAATCGCATGAATATGTAAGAATTCGTAAAATCGATCAATATTCATTCAATATTCATATAATAAAAAAATCGAGTAATATTCATTACTCGAGTAATATTGATTTGGTATACTGGTTTATTTATTTATAAATATTTCTCAACGTGTGTGCCGAAGAAAATGCCATTTTATAGCATACTTACACACATTACATTACATTTACAGTAAATATTTAATAAATTACTCTTCATATTTGTGTATGATTTATCTATTTTGGCATCTAACGGATTCGTTGAACAAATCGTTTATTTCCGTTGGAGATTAAATTGAATAAACTTATTAAAATAGCGGGATTTATTAAAGAAATCTTCTGTGCGTGTCCAGTGCAATATATACTCCATTATTAGCGGTAATTCATGTATCAGGCTTAATCAATGCCTAATCCTATTCGTCTAATTCTTGAAGTGCGATAAATTGATGTCGCGAAAATCCCGACATATTATATTATTACAAACGATTAGAGTTAATTTTAAAGGCGATAAAGGCGTCCAAGTTAGTAGTATTAATAACGGTACGTTATTGACAATAAACGGCTACTTAATTTTTGGCACATTTTTCTAACGGATGCATTAATTTTAACTTTTAATTTTGACTCATCTTTTGCCTAATTCTTCTCCTAGTTACATTTCTGATGTATCTTCTGTAATTTCACAATGTTCTCGCCGCGCGTATTATCGTTCCTTGATTTATAAAGAAAATTCTTTTTAATTCTCCATTTATTAAATACGCCATTCGTCGCGCGGGCATTAGAAAGCTAGGGATAGGGGATTGGGGATTGCTGTTGTATATTAATTATAGACAATTTTCCCGGCAAGATATAAATCGGACCGCCGCTCTGCATGGTCGATTAATATCATTTTTGCGTGGTAGAAGCGGCGTGGTAGACTCGGCTCTCTCGTGGAATCGCGCGTAAATCTGGCGAGTGAGCTAATCTCTCTTCCGAGCTGACCGGTGCGCTGGTTACTGTATATACAGTAACGCAATCGGTAAAAGCTGTTGTATAATCCACACGCGCGAGAGATGCAAAAAGAACGCGCGCCACGCACTCACTTTTTATGGTTTTAGAACAAGCGTGCCGCGCGCGCCGGAGAATGCGATCGCGTGCCGCCGCCTAAGTCGCCGTCTAAGTCGAGCGATTCCGCGCGTGGCCGATCGATCCAGTTACCTTATCGGTATCGATGACGATTAACTCAAGCGATTCCGGGCGCACAATATCCATCGTCGTCGCGATCCGTCCGGCGTCGGTGTCGATCGGCCGAATCGTCGGCCGACGCGGCTCTATTCAACGCCGGCGTCTCGTCGGCGGCGACGGCGGCGGCGGCGGCGGCGGCGGCGGCGGCTCCGACACGCCAACTTATCTGCCTATTACGTGAAACGCGCTGCGCGTTGCGACACGGCCCGGCAAATTTTCTGACAGAGATCGAAACGAGTCCTGCTTTCTCCCGAATTTTTCAGCGTGCTTAAAGCCGCGCGCGACTCGGCGCGGCTTTGCGCGTGCGCGCGCGCGCGCGGATGTGCCCACGTTTTTCCTGCCTAGCGGAATTCGCGAGCTCGTGCGCCGATCCACCGCCGAGAGTGCCCGGTCGTTAATCGTCGGTTTCATTAATATAAATGAAAGTCGCACGGTTTGCAAACCGGACCACGGACGAAATCCGAGGTATGTATTAACCGCTCGCCAAGGCCGGAACGTCTGTTCCCTGCGCGTATTCGGATCGGCGCTCTTATTGCAGCACGGAGCTACACGTGTCTTCGATCGAATTGTTATGATTATCGCATGATCGCGCAATCGTATATTGCGCGTCTAATCATCGGAAACGCAATTACGCTGGGAAGTAAATCTCGGGATAAGCAAATTTTGCTCTCGACGCTGGTGCGTATATGAAATTTACAATAGAAACCGACACGTGTTGAAACGTCTCGAATTGTTCTCGCATTTTCCTCTTTGAGACATATCGTCGGAATCGCTCTGCGATTTTCTCTGACGCGAGAATAACGTCGTTTCGTGCATCGGCGCATAATGGAATGTAGAAGATTATTCGGAGGTACCTCGCGGAAGACTGCTGATAACAGGTTTCGATCGTTTTCGTTCGCGGCAGTCCATCAACGATGTTGAGGAAGGACTTTAATATGGCATTTATATAAGGGGATTCTCTCCCTACTCTCTCTCTCTCTCTCTCTCTCTCCCTCTCTCTCTCTCTCTCTCTCTCTCTCTCTTTCTCTCTCTATCTATCTATCTATCTATCTATCTATCTATCTCTGCCCTCTTTCTCTCTCTTTCTTTCTCTCTTTCTACGCGCAGCCATTAATGCGTTACACCGACTCTCGGCAAGTTACAACTTCATGCAGCTATGCACTTTCCCCTGCTCGCTGCAGCTCCGCTGACGCCGTGGCTGCTGCTCGATAGTTCTCGGCGGCATCAGTTGCAATTGCAGGCAAAAAAAAAAAAACTGTGCTGTCCCCCTCCCTGTCATCGCGACCTGAACCCGCGTGGTTCGCCTACCTTCGCCTCGTCAAGGACCTCTGAAACTTTAAAAGGTTGCAGCACGGAAACCACGCGGAAATAAAAATGTTTCGGAAATTTCGAAGGTCGACTTGCGAGATTCAGCATTTGCTTTCTCGATTACATCATCGACCTTACTTATTTCACGATTCGCTCGTTATCCGGGCTGATTATGAGATGCAACATCCGTAAGAATGTTCTAAAATACATGTTTATTTTCTGACCGATGGGAGAGACGAAAAAAAAAAAAAAAAACTTATGTTTAATTTATCCGGCTTTTTAAAGATGTGAAAATGATGAGGAACTCTCTCTTTTTCTATCAGGTACAACAGACGAATTCGCAGCCACTCTGTGCATAACATAATCGATATAACATAATCCGCTTTGAATGTGTAGATAAGCTATGGCGATCGTTCCTATACTGATTTCTGCTGATGTCGTGACGATCGTCTCGGCGAGTAAACTTAATGAATGAATTATATAATAGAAGATTAAAATGCTTATTAATCTATTCCGCTATTGGTAAACATTTTTTCGATTGATATTATTGAGTTACGGCGATTTTCTACAGTTATGATATACGCAATAACAATTGCGTTGCGATGCGTAAGGTAAATATTGTACAAGTACTGATCATCATTAACTTATTATTATCCATTATTCAAATATTGTACAAATTCGAACATATGTAATTCGATTTATTTTGATTTCTTATGCATGATCTTATTGCATTTTGTATTGCATTGCTCTTGGCAAGAAATGTTATTAATTAATAATGTACATTAATGCAAAATGCCTGGATTAATTATATCACTCGTGCTAACAAAATATTAAATTATTAAATATTTATATTTCTATAATACTACGTTATAAGTCTGCTAAAAATAGCAGCACGTAATTGATGATATAATTATTTAAATCTATTTCATATAGAAATTAGCATTTAAAATCTTGCTTGCCAAGTTTATTAATATGCTAAGTATGTTTTAAAAGTGTCGTTTTCGTCTCTCCGTCTCTCCGTCTGTCGTCTTCCATATATTTTGAGATTAAAAAGATATAATTAAAAAAAATGATATTATTGATGGAAAATAATTCTCGGAAAGATCTTGGAAGCAATTATCTTAGCATTTTTCCAACTGAATTCGAATTTTAATTGTGAATTAAAATTGAATATTTATTTTATCTATAACATAGTAGATATGTCATAGTATTTTGAAGTCGTAATAATTGTGTTTTTTTAATACGAATCATGTGATAATTTTAGCAAAAATAAATAAAAAGTTTCGAAGTTGCAAATTAATTTCTATTGTTTTGATTTATAAGCGAATATTTTCTTAATTAGATGCGTACATACAGAGTGTCTTATAAATCTTAATTAATATTTTAAGGGATGAAAGAGGATGGAATTTTGAACTAAAAATTCCTTTCCCAATTTTGACTCAGACCATTATTTACCGACTTATTAACGATTAAAGTTGATCAATCAGATTGCGCCCAACCGGAGTACGTAGCGTGCTGTGAGGCCCCTCGTGTTTTTTGTACATTCTCCCGATTAAAATTTTTTTTCTAATTTTTTATATTAATTAATAAATAAATGAAATGAAATTAATTAATCAATAAATGAGTAAATAAATAAATAAGTAGATAAATAAATAAATAAATAAATAAGTGAGAAAAGTTACAATTAGAAATTTATCCAATTTCTGTTTTTTTAATATTATTTATTTATTTATTTAATTCAATTATTTAATCCATTTGTTCAATTTAGTTATTTAATTTAGTTATTTGTTCAATTTAATTATTTAATTTTCATAGCTAACCTAGCAGCGATATCGAAAAAATAATTATGGAATATTTGTTATGGGTGCAAAAAAAGACTATTGGCAAAAAACATTATCAAAATAAATTGTTTCTAAATTCTAAATTGTTTAAATGACTTTTTCAAAAATTGTTTTGACACGTCATGATTCTTACGTATAAATATTATAAATAAATTAATATTGTTATAAATAAATTAATTAATAAATTAATTACGTAGATTAAATTATTTACGTATTCGTTAATTTCGCATTTTAAACGATAACGCCATCGAATTGTAAGAAAAAATACATAAGAATCATACATGCCAACGTATTATGAAATAATCAAAATAAATTTTTGACAAGCAATTTGTTTAAACAATTTCTTAAAAAAATTAATTTTAATTGGAAACTGATAGCTCCGATCGATTTCTACAAAAAAAATGTAAGAACCATACATGATACAGGTCAAAACAATTTTTGAAGAAATGGTTTAAATAATTTATTTACAAACAATTTATTTTGATAATGTTTTTTGCCAGTAGTCTTTTTTGTACTCATAACAAATTAGAATAAAATTTTAATCGAAAGAAATGTACAGAATGTACAGAAAACACGAGGGCAACTTTCAAAACATGCTACGCTTCTGCGGCTGAGCGCAATCTGATTGATCAACTTTAATCGTTAATAACTCGGTAAATAATCTGAGTAATAGTCTGAGCCAAAATTGGAAAAGGAATTTTTAATTCAAAATTCCATCCTCTTTCACTCCTTGAAATTAATTATTAATTAACTCTTAATGGGACATCTTGCATATTGGCGATTAGGGAAAAAAGTCAGAATTGAACTTTGTTCAAGGAGAAGCTCACTTCCATTGAAATTATCGTTAATTAAGTTTTAATGCATAAAGAAACTTATAATTGAGAGCGCTTGAATTAAATCAAATCAGAGACATAAATAAGATGAATAAAGAAGATTATTTACGTAATTATTAATCAGTATTCAATGTTCTCAGATAATTTTGGAGTTTTATTTCGAGGCTGACGACTTTTTACGAAAAATCATCATCAATTTAGCAATAAGGCCTCGTCTTTTCGCTAGGATCAAAGATGCATGGCTACAGCTTTCTTGTGCAACTTTAGAAGAAATGGCAAAGGCCACTTCTCTCACAGGTCATTAGAACGTCATTTCATCGTACCATCACGAACATCTGCTTGTTTGTAATGTTGCAAGTTATCTTCGCGAAAAGCAGTCGTGAGCAGTATTCGCGAATTTATCACCCTCACGTCACCACGAATCACGCTGGCTATCGCTAAATTCCACACCAAGATTATCCCTGATCTGTTCGCAGAATTGTCTGGTTTTCGTGAAAATATGCTTTTCCGTAGAATTATATTATATTAATTATATACACTTATTTTGCAAAATACGCCGCGAAACCTCGGCCTTGCCTCGATCTCATGTGCGGCCGAGTTATCGCGGCGATTTTGTCACACGTGCGTTAATACATTGTGCATGCTCGTGATGCACGAGCGAGGACAGCTCCGCCGTAACCTCCGGTTAATTTCAGATAGAACGATATTAAAGCGGCGCGTGCTCGCTGATAGAGTTGATGAGGAAGACTGCCTTCTAGCCAAACTAGGAATAACACGCCTCGTCGTGTTACTCGTGGAACGCGTTAATTACGACGATCTTTCGCGTCGCAGTTCGAAACAACTCGCGACAAGGTGCGAAGGAAAAAGCAGGCGGAAAACAATTGAGTTCGGAGACCGCGAGGGCACATAGCCCAGAATATTTGCCAGTACAAATAAATATAAAAACAGAAAAGGCAAATCTTTGTCAGGTGCTTAAATCAAGAGATAAAACATTCACGGCATCGCGTTCCCGCGAGTTAGATCCTACATGAGCGAATCTATTTTTGATATCACCTAGGCCGAGGCTGGTCCGCGAATCTGATTGTCTTAACATTCTCGAGACTCTTCGAGTATCATTTGAGAGAGAGAGAGAGAGAGAGAGAGAGAGGGGGGGTATTTTTTGATAATAAAATATCAGCATCTAACAATGCATATTGCATACATCTACGTATCCTCAATTTTTATTCCTTAAAATCAGATATGATCGAAAATAAATAAATAAATAAATTATATTATATAAATTTTTATATAATAAATAATAAATAACGATAAATTTTTATTTGTACTAGACATTACAAACGCGCGCTGCGCGCGCGCTATTTATCTTTTACAACACAAGAGCAAAATATTAATATAATACTATTATACTACTGTTACACTACTGTAATATTTTTAATTTCTTGATACACAATTGTCGTCAAAAACGATCCTCTGTGAGATCAATATAATGACACCTATTCACGAAGTTAGCGCAACGAGAGAACCAATCAGCCTCGCGGAAAAGCGACAATAATAAAGTTCGAGAAATGCGAGTAATCAATGTCATGCCTTTTTTTTTAGAAAGAAATATTCCATGTTGTTTTAATCCTGTGGATATCTGCAATAAAATAGTAACAAACGTTTTTTATTCTAATTTATGTCTTTATTCTAATTTATTTATTTAGTATATTTTATTATATTTTATTCTATTTTACGTTCTATTTTTTTTTGTCTACTTTATGTTTTTCTTTCCACGAAGTACAGATTGATTCGTTTCAGATTGAAAAATACGTTGAGAAAAATATAATTGATCACCGATTAACATAAATTACTGAACATTATAAAAAATTGTCTATGCATAATGAAGCGAGATCATTACGCATTAAAACTTACGTATCTCACCTGCATTATTATTATTAATTACATTAAATAGGTTCTCACGGCATAAATTATTATTTTTAATTGCATAAACATGAATAGATTGCAAGAAAGATAGAGTTACTACGATCATTAGAGAGGTTTTTTGCAACGCTATATACAATATTGATTGATAGATAACGCTATATACAATATTGATTAAAATGCAATAAGAAACTTATATATTATTTTATTGTATTGATATTAAATGTATATTTCATATCAATTTATGTAAATATACATGTAGATATACATACTAATTAATAAATATATATTTACGTAATGTTAAAAATATTTATTGCGTTAAAGCATATCTATATATTAGTATTTAATATATATTTTATACGTGATTTTATAGACTATTTTATATTTTTTATTACTTTTTAATTACATAATATTAATAGTAATATAATTTTAATAGTTTTTTTATAATATATCTTATATGTTAGAGAACATCTTAATATATGCAAGATAAATTTAATTGAATTTATGTATTATGTAATTATCAATTAGATTTTGCTTTTCATCAATTAGACTCTATATTTTTTAAAAGACTCTATATTTTTTTATTTTGTTTTACATTTTAACATTTCTTGAAACATATCGTAAAGAGTATTAAAAATTGCCAAGAAAGAGTCAAAAAGATTTTCTAATTTTCAGATCTGATTTCTCTTTTTCTTCTCTATCAAAAAGTCTTATGGAAAAGTTTCGTATTTTCATTTCCTGAAATATAATTATCGTTTTTCCGACTATGTCAACAATTACCGGATAACTCATATCTCACATGATACTCTTACATAAACACACAGTAAATTGCGTAAAAATTGTAGACTGAAAGCGGCGTGGTATTACGATGTCTTCGAAGTGAATCTTCCGTCGTAGCCGATCGGTGCTAACAATAAGTAAGATGCTGTCAAGGTTTGTGCAATTAACGAGCAATTCCCCAATCGAAGGTATGACTCCGACAAGGATTATGTCAAAAAGAAAGAAAAGCCCAAATCTTGAAATCCTTCAGAATGCGTCATCTTCATTGTAACGGATGAGGTTGCAATTAAAACATCACGGCGATCTGCGAGTAATCTGCTGATTTGATCAACGATATTCAAAAAATATCCTTGCTCATCTCGCTCATTGCGCGTGATTATCAATTAATTACTTCAATAGCTGCATGATCTCTCACGATACGAAAGAAGAGTGCTTTATCATCGCGCTCGTGACACGCGATGATACTGTCCTTCGTTATCAGTCAGGTATCTTCCTCTTATCATTTTTGCGTTAATTTCTTATTAAGTTTTTACAAACTGTATAACTTCTTTGTGTAACTTTCACGGCACGGCGCTCTCGACGTCTGTCAAAGTTTTGGTTTCTCTCGGGCGTAATCAAGTGGACAATTACAATAATAATCGGCGCGACGATTAATTGAGGCGGCAGCGGCCTCGACACGCGCTTATTCGGCGATATTTCACGTATGTGTTTGTACTTTTATTACGTGCCGCGGTAATTCGATGGCGAGACACGTCGATCAGCGAGAAGAAAAGCAACGCCTCGCCGAAACGCCAGTCATCCGTACGGTACGTGTCGTCCTGACGATTTCCCATAATAGCAAGAGAGATCACAGGCACAAGAAAATTTGTTTCGTCCATTTATCCCCGATGTCGATCCCGTGTGAGAAAATAATATGTGTGATAATGTGACACACGCGCTAAAATTTACTGTACTTTTCTGTATTCGTCTTGCAATGCCGGGAATAAAAAAGATAGTCAATTAAGGTAATCTACAAAATTGAATATGATCTGAAGGATGTTACTATCTCTCTTTAACATAATGATTGTATTCGATAGGTTGATCTTTTTGATATTATTTTTTCCAAACATTTTTTTTTTTTTTAAGTATTAAGTGCGCAATGTATTCGTCGAATAATATTGAAAATAAAATTTTAGCAAGATTGAGAAAGAATTGTCATTAGCGAGTTATAACATATTCTTTTTTCTATTTAGAGAGAAATTTTTTAAAACTTCTCTTGGTTCACTGCAGATACTTTGGATTATTTTAAAAGCGAAAAAACACGATGAAAATTTTTGCAAAATACATTAAAATAAAAATATTTTTCGATAAAATAACGTTTGCACTTGATAAAACAAACTTGTTAAAATATGCTAAAATATACTGAAAACTTTCCTTTCACTCGGGTAATCAATAAATAACTACACATTTAGATAATATATGTGTCTCATCTTTATGCTAGAAATGCGATTGGATAATTTTTTTCTTTATGCATATGGTTATGCTGCTATACAAGCATAACTTGGATAAGCCTTACAATTCTCGATTAACGATTCTAATATTACCAATCACATTAATCGTATCCAGGATTTGCTACATTATAAATGGCTGAAATAGAATTGTCAATCGGCAATCCGTATCGTTGTTGGGCAACCCGTAGTAAAAATATAAAATTCCCTGTCTGGATGCATGCATTTTAGTGATTTACGGTGGTTTACAATTATAAGATTCATTATACACGATATGCATGGCATATCATGTGTAATGAATCTTATAATTGTAAATTACCGTAAATCACTAAAATAAAAGCTTGATAAAAGATTGACTAAGTTTATTCGATAAATCTTTTATTATGCCATGCATATTGTGTATAATGAACCTTATAACTGTAAACCACCGTACTCGCCGGGCAATCCGTAATCTAGGACCGTGTGATATTCTATTTTAGTGATTTACGGTGATTTACAATTATAAGATTCATTACACACGATATGCCATGCATATCGTGTGTAATGAATCTTATAATTGTAAACCACCGTAAATCACTAAAATAAAAGCTTGATAAAAGATTGACTAAGTTTATTCGATAAATCTTTTATTATGCCATGCATATTGTGTATAATGAACCTTATAACTGTAAACCACCGTACTCGCCGGGCAATCCGTAATCTAGGACCGTGTGATATTCTATTTTAGTGATTTACGGTGATTTACAATTATAAGATTCATTACACACGATATGCCATGCATATCGTGTGTAATGAATCTTATAATTGTAAACCACCGTAAATCACTAAAATAAAAGCTTGATAAAAGATTGACTAAGTTTATTCGATAAATCTTTTATTATGCCATGCATATTGTGTATAATGAACCTTATAACTGTAAACCACCGTACTCGCCGGGCAATCCGTAATCTAGGACCGTGTGATATTCTATTTTAGTGATTTACGGTGATTTACAATTATAAGATTCATTACACACGATATGCCATGCATATCGTGTGTAATGAATCTTATAATTGTAAACCACCGTAAATCACTAAAATAAAAGCTTGATAAAAGATTGACTAAGTTTATTCGATAAATCTTTTATTATGCCATGCATATTGTGTATAATGAACCTTATAACTGTAAACCACCGTACCCGCCGGGCAATCCGTAATCTAGGACCGTGTGATATTCCGTGTTATTGGTTAATCAAATTAGTACGTCACACCACTGAATAGCCAATGAAAGACCGCATCGACGAAATTCTAACCTTTTTTAACTTTTTATTAATACAATAATAAATGATAATTATATCGCATAAATCGTCCTTGAGTAATAAGAAACTTATATCCGAAAGTTGATATCAAACTGTATTATAGTTATTGAGAACTAGGATAACAAAGGTTTGGCTTTGATGAAACGCATACTTCCTCCGTTTTTTGCCAATTTTCGGTTGGCAGCAGTCGGGAGTAAAAAATGAACCAATCAAGAAGAAAGCCGCAATTTAATTCTAGATGATTATTTATTAATTAAAGAAGGAGTGAAAGAAAGGTTTTAGGTATTTTAGGTATATATTTAGGTATATATTTTACAAGTCTATTCTATCGATATTATATTAAAACGTTATATCAGCAAAAAATATTTTAATTTATTTTTCAAGAATTTTTATTCTTTATGGATTTTCTCGCTTCTGACATCATAATTCAAGATAGTTGCAGTGAATCAGCAAAAGCTTTAATTTTCTTATTAAAAATTTTTCGGATTTCTTTTAATTCGGGGTTTTTTAATACCAAATTCTATGGAAAAATTTTCGTCACCACACTATAATATTTTAGAATTTTCGCGTAATGCTAAATATTTTAGTGGTAAATTAATTATTATTTAAGATTTTTTTTTTACGCGATGTTTGAACGTTCATTTGCTTTCTTTCTTCGTGTAATGCGCTGAAATTCGGTATGTATTATGCTTTGACGATTTTGTTTCCTAATTTTCAATCATCGGTTCCCCAAGGATTGCGCCCGCACGACATCGCGCCGCGTAGAAAAACATCGCGGCGTTCCTCTCCCATTCCAGCTTCCAGCGGTCAAGAGAAAGTGCGCGATGTTTACACCCTGTCTAAAGTTTCCTGAGAAATACATTGTTGGTCGAAGACACACTGTAACCGCGAGACAGTGACATCGCGATAAAATTCGCGTCATCGTGTTTGGTGGCCGCGTTAATCGCTCTTTATCTCTCGCCTCCGGCGTTCTGTCTACCTTTCCGGAAATAGATTACACGCTATTGACGTATCTCGCTACTGCATTTTATCACACTTATCGTTCATTCTTCTGCTTCTTTTTTTTTTTTTTTTCCTTTATGTTACCGCAATCTCTTCATCTCGACTACTGTTGCGCAATCGCGTCGCGTAATGCAAGAATTCGCGACGTGCATTTGCACTTTCCGTGGATTCCTGAGGCAACAACAATTTGATATCTGTCAAATGGTGTTCAATCTCCCTTGTATTGACTAATCTCTTGCCTTTCTTTCTCTTTTTAGCATTAATCACGTGTAATTATTTGTAAGAACGATAATTTGCGCGTTAAAAAGAAAAACGCACCGCACCCGTGGTTTTATGTTTTATGTCATCCGGTCGCCGCGATTACGACTTGCTTTCAGTTTCAAGCACGTCGATTATCGGGCGCTTAAATTGATACGTGAAAATAATAGTAGTCAATCGTATGGTATCTATAATACTGATAATTATTATTTATATCTTGGCCGGTTTACGTCATATTTTCATTATATCCGTTTGAGATAACTAAATTAATTGCAAAGACAATATGTGAGAGAATAGTGAATTTTTCATTTTTAATTTAATAATTTAACCCACCTTTAATTTAATTTTTAATTTTGTATACATCATTTCTATCTATTCCTTCTCCAAAATATTCTATAGTATATAAAATAAATAAATATGTACACTTTTTTGTGAAATATATATATATATATATATATATATATATATATTTCACAAAAGATGATATAGTGTATATATATATATATATATATATATATATATATATATATACACACTATATATATACGAACTGTTTTTGTACGTATATAAAACAGCAAAGCAGATTGTGTTTTCTAGCGTTAAACGCAATTTTTTTCATTAGTAGACGCTGCCTAATCAAATTTCGCAGTTTTATACCCAGCTCGTTTTGCCATGCCAGCTGCGTTCATTATATCGAAGTCGTAATCTGCAACAGTTGTCGATCCAGCACTTTTCTCCGGTGTGCTCAACAGTGACAGCACGCGACCGCAATTTCTCAGAGTGTCAACGACGATGGCATGCCGGGTCCAATAGGCCTTTCTCCGTTCTCCCTCTCCCTCCCTCCCTCCCCCCCTCTCTATCCCTCTATCCCTCCCTCCCCCCTCTCTCTCTTTCTCTCTCTCTCTCTCCCCCACTCTCTCTTTCTGTCTTTTTCTTTCTCTCGCCGCGTCTTTGTCATCTTTCTCCGTTTCGTTACTCAAGCGCGCGAGTTACTATTACTTAAGACCGTCGGCTGGTTGCGTCGTATATAATAGTTACACTTGCACTTTCAGCTTGCCGCGGCATCAAGCAGTGCTGGATGCTGAAAACTTCAGTAAAGCGAGTCCGACAGAGATATTACTTTTTATCCGACGTGAGGTGCGCTAACAGCTATTCTGCTATCCAGCTATTCAATAATTTAGGTCATATGATCAAGTTAAATACACGAGTGCATTTTTTCATAAATAATTGCGAAGAGAAATTAATTAATTGTCGTTGTTCTGTTGCGGCAATGACTCAACTTGAGCAGATAAACGATACTTGATGTACACTCAGTGATTTACATAGCTATGTTGCAAATGGCGTTGTAAATGGGACAAGAATTTTGTTGAATTAAAAATATGCGAATATAATGAATAGAATTTTTAGAGCGTTTTATTTATTTTTCAAAGAACGTGTAAATTATCCTATGATAAAAAAATTATTCTTGTTTTATTGAAATATATTTCTAATTTCTATTATTTAATGTAATTTTAAAATTCAATACAAGCAGGAATCATTAGAAAATCACTCGAAAATTCTAAATTTAATATGGATTTTGTAAGTTTGAAATTATGATTTTATTTTAAGATTTTTCGTTGTTGGTCCATTGCAATTATCTGAATTTATGATATAAGAAGCGAAAAAACATATATTGAAAATTATTGCAAATTAAAATTAGAAATATTTTTTTAATAAAATAACGTTTGAAATTAACAGATTTGTAAAATATGTCGAAATCTCAGCTTTTTGGTAATCAAAAATTTATTATCAAAAATTTATTGAATTGTCATTTTGTTTTTGAATAGGCACATTTTTATTCTACATAGTTATTTATTGTTTATTGAAGCAAAAGATTAATTTTTTATACATATTTTTACATATTTATTAATTTTTACATATTTTTTAATTTTTTATTTATATTTTTACATATTTTTCAATTTCATATCGATTATAAATGTTATTTTATTTATAAAAATATCTATCTTAATGTATGTTGCAAGAATTTTTATTAGTTATATTTTTTTGCTTTTGTGACGTTGCGGCTGGAGAATGAATCAAGCTATAACAACTTAAATTACAACTGTTAAACAGTAGGTTTTAATTTAAATAAATTATAGACTAAAAAATAAAATTAAAAATAATACAAAATAAAAACTATATAATTTATTTCTATGTTTCACGCGATACTATTAAATTTATATTTAATTGTTATTATCCCAAAACAATTAAGAAAACTATTTTATAATTATTTTTGAGTAAATATTTCTATCTCGAATCTTTTATTTTTACACACACACACACACACACACACACACACACACAGACAAATTTATTTATGTATCGAAATGTATTTAAATTGAATCTCTTATTTTTTTTTCTTTTATCAGCATTACAACCTTTTATGGATTTAAAATTCTATGCTGATTCTTTTTATTTCTGACTTTCCTGCATCCTCTGACTGCTATCATTCTCAAGTTCTCCTTCACATATTCCAATCATTTTGTTCTTGGCTTTTCCCTCGGTCTATTCCTGTAGGATTCTGTTATCAAATCTCTTATATATATATATATATATATATATATATATATATATATAAATTTATATTTATAAATAAAGAATTCTTGTTAATCATGAATGATTATGAATACGCCCATCATATGATAGTATTTTTTATGACACAAATGTTACACTCATTTTCCTATGTTGTCTAATCAATATGCCTCAAATGGATATTGATTATGATATTAATTTATATAATAGTTTTGTATTTATGTTATATATTATTTCTTTTACCAAAAATTTTCTAGAATGATGACAGACTCCCCTGCAAAATCATAGTTTTGCAATCATAATATTTTTAAATGGTACCACCTGTGTTTCTTGATTCGAAAATGTCGAATAAAATTTTTAATGAGTGGGTTAAAATCGTTTTTTTTCTCGTTTGAACGAATTAATCGACCGGAAAGATAGGTGCTAAGTTTTAAACATGAACTACTACTTCGTTAATTTTCCTGCGGTGCCGTTTAACGTGACCGAGTCTACGAGTGCGTATCAACGACGACGATCCAAGCTTAAAGTCACTTTCACGACTGGCGTTTGTAAGATTGGACGCGTTCCAGTGGCCACAGTTACTAACGTCGTCGACAACAACAACCACGACCACGATCACGATCACGACGCTGAAGATGATGATATAGTCGTCATCGTCGTCGTTGTGTCACGTCCCGATTTAACCCCTTTGCGAGACAGACGCGTTTTACACGGATTGTTATTGCACGGATGCATTATACCGCCCCGCGATTATCGTAAAAATCATTATGCAATCAGCAGATAGCGTTCCCGCCGTTTATTTGCACAAAGTAGATAAAGTCGAGGCGACCTCGACGCGGCGTTACGCATTTTCCACAAAGAATACAACTGTTGTACTGTCTTGCGGATTTCTATAATACAGAGAAAAGAATTCAGGGAAGAATTATATCAGCCCATCATCTGACGATCTATAGCTAGGTCTCTCTCTCTCTCATGAAATTGCCTGATGACAATCCAGATCGGAACATTTACTTCATTACTTCGAATTATCTCTATTCGATTTTATCTCGGAGCATAAATAGGCGCGGGCAGATGCGTCTGCGGTTAAATAAAGACGCTGACCTACCAGTGTTGGGCTCTCTAGAGCAGAGAAACGACGTGTCTCGCGCGTAAGGAAAATGAATGAACTCGTGGCTACATTCGCTTCGGAGAAGCCCTTGCTCTCGCACTTGCGCATCTTCGGAATCGCCCTAAAATGAATGATCCAGCAACGATCACAACGCGAACATATTTCCTGCGGCGCCAGGGGATTGCATCAAGGGGAAAGGAAATTCTCAAATATGACGCGAAACAAAGAAGTGCGGTCCACGAAGAAAAAAATGTCACGGAAATGGCACGGTTTGGGCGTTTGTTTCAAGTTGTCCCTAAATCAAGTACAATCCAGAATTCCCGTTGCTCCGAACTGGAAACTGGCCCGTAAAACCCGTCGCGCGAGATTTTCGGTGTTAGTGGGACGTTAATAGGTAGGCGAAAGAGGCCCGTCCCGCACCCTCCCCTTCCCGCTCTCCCACTCTTTTTCTCCTTTACGATTAAATGATAATTTCAGGTAGTCAGACGCGAGTCGGACACGGCACACGCTTGCGCAGGTGCGACCGATCGCTTGCGTAACGCACACGGCGGACACGCACACGGCGGTCCCGGCCTCCGCGGCCCGTTTTCTGTGCTGCGCGCGGCTCTGTTATAATATATACAGTTTTCGCAACGTAACGTTCCGAGGTATTTCGCTTGCTCGGCGCGTTTTCGGCTTTTCGTTTTGCAAGCGGACAAAGCATCTAGCGCGATCACGATCGCTCGCGGGAGGATTGTGATCGCGACCTCCATTCCGCCCGGCCCGTTCGATCTCTCTGATCTCTCTCTCTCTCTCTCTCTCTCTCTCTCTCTCTCTCTCTCTCTCTCTCTTTCTCTCTCTCTCTCTTTGGTGCTGGCGCTGAAAAAGCTCCCCTGAAAAGAAATTTGTTCGACAATGCGAATTTCGCATGCATAGATAGACAGTTGGCCACACAGCAATTCGTCAGAGACTGTTATTTGCGACGCAAAGGTCACTTGTTGTTCGCGGCTTCTGAAGCGATATTTGGAGGAGCTCCGAGCCGAGGAAGTGAACGAAAACTGCTTATCTTAACAACGGATTTGCATTTAAACCAGATTTCTATGATCGCACGAAAGTGTTTCTAAGTTCTAAGAACTGCTTTGTAAAATGTCAATATCTTTCATGTGAAATTTATTTACTAAATTATTTACTAACGCTAAATAAAACGCGATTAAAAACAGATCTATACCGTAATTATTGATATTTATTGATGTTTAGATTGATTTACGCACAAAATTCTATTGCAAGTTTTTATAACAGGATTCGACCGGTTAACCGGTCTCTTTTAATTATGAGAGACCGATTGGCTACGATTGACAACATAATTAATTTCGCTCTCCGCCCTGAAGCGTAGAAATCTGTGATATTAGCACTTTCTTTATGCGAAATGTAATCTTCGTGCATTTTTAATTTTCATTACAATGAAATTACCACAGAAGAGTTCGAAAGTGTACCAAATCAAAATTTTAATACAAATATTATTACTACCAATATTATTACTGCAAATATTATTTGTGCCAATAAATTGCGAATATTATTGCAATTTATTAAACAGAAACGTCAGTACCAATCTTTCTTAATAATTTTTTTCCGCTCGCTATCATCTTGAAAAGAAATTAAACAATTGGTTTTTTTTTCACATTTGGATAGCGAACAAGCCGACATATAAAAAAATAAAGCAATCAGTAATCTTAAATTTATACGTAGAATACGTGCAATAATTGTTAATTTCTTTATTATTAATTTTATTAAGTTTTCAGTTTCTATTTTTCAAAAACGATCTTCAAGTAAAAGTTTCACTTTTATTAGTCTCTCTTTTTTTTGTTTCGGCGACATATTTATGATTATTGGTAGGATGACGGAAACGATAGAATTCGATCGGATAGAACTGAGGAGAGTAAGCAGATTTGCGCATTCGCAAGCACGTCCTGTCTGAAGCTGCAAGTGAAATTTAATTCGCCGTCCGCGTGCACGACGTACTTTGTACGAACGAATATGTTTATATATGCCAGAATGGTTCAAGGCCGCGTCGCCGATTCATGGTCGGCCCGGCGAATTGCGCGATGCCGTTGCCCGAACGCGTCGTGCGACCGCTTTCGAATGAACAATTCGGTAGCTGTAATACGTAAGTTGTGATGACGCGGATTCGAATCCCGAATGGACTTGTTCCCGAAATCGCGTGATCTCGACTGAGATCCCAATCGGCGATCATCGGGATCATCCCGAATTGTTGAAAGTGTCGATGATAACATCGAGAGAGGTCACCAATTCTAAAATTGTGTATTTTCGCATTTTATGCAGATTACACATAGAATATCTCAGATCCAACCTGGAGACGGAATTCTAATGAATTTCTTTCTCTCCGTGCGAGGAATCTCGCCAGACACATCACAGTGGAAGACGATTGTAAAATCAAAATTCAAGTCTACTTGCTAAATTGCTCGCTAAACACAAACGTTTAAGCGAAGAGAAATTTCTGAGAAGGCTGACGTCTTGAAATTCTCATCGACTCTCGCAGGTCCACGTGTGAAGTTTCTAGAATTAATGATTTCAATTGTACATATATTTCACGCAAGCGGACGCGGTGATATATTTCTCTCGAGTAGATAGACAGTTCTTGTATTTTATTCGTCAAAAAGAAACGCAGTTACTTTTCTTGAAAAAACAATACCGGAATACCGTTAGCGGCGCGTCACGAATCTCATTATTACATCCGCAGAAATCGTCGTCTCCGATAATGAAAGAATCTCATTTTTGTTTCAGGAGAAGGAGGAGGAGGAGAGGAGGTGATTGTTCGAGAAAGGGGTGGTAGGTCCCGCGTCCAGATTTTCGTCCAAAGCAAATCTCAGGATAACCAGACAACGACGGCAACATGTCGATCATAATGCAATACATAGACCAGTTCCACGACATGCTGGACAAACACGCAGGTGATTATTTTTGCGCGCGAAGCGGGCAGAGTGCGGAAAGAAATACCCCGGAATTCGCACGTCGAAGAATAATTTGGACCGCGATGAAAAACAGCGGCGAAAACTTGACAGGGGCAGTGTGTCAAGTGCACGCGGCTGACATCATCGATCATGTTATAATTGAGGATTACGTAGATGCACGATAATTTCAAGAGAGTCGCGATATAGAGTCGCATGCCGCACGGCATTAGAGTCCTTCAGATTTACATAATTGACTCGTGGAAGAGAACAATGTAAATAGCGCGCGATGATGTCGTTGTTGAGCTTATTTCCCTCCCCTCCCCCTTTTTTTTGCTCGACAGCTCTTGAATAATTCGACGGTATTTATTTTTGCGTATTATATGGAACGCCTACGCCCTCTCTCTTTAATTTATTATCAATCTTTTATACGTCGTTCGTGACGCTTATACAGTTACGCCGATCTTGGAAAGAAATTATGTGCGCCGAGATCATTCATAAATTCTCGCTCGCTTGTTGAACACGGGGTCTTTCGCTTAAGAAAGAAAAAAAAAAGAAAAAAAAAAAGATTTACGTCTTGCACTTCGAGTTTGATATACATGTGTACCCTGGACGTTTCCGTAGAGACGTACCGTTTCAAGCTTCTTTTTATGGATATACCACTTTTTCTATCGGGTTCCACGTAACGATTCTCGAAATGTGTACGCGGTGATTTATCGTGGGATTTTCGCAAAAGTCATTTTATCCGGCACCGGCCGGCCGGCCTCGCCGTTGCGCGAAATAGAGCGGACGATTGTCAGAGGAGATAAGGAGTGTTTGCTTGAGACCATCACTGTCCCACTTCGGACACAGCAACGAAATGCCACTTTGATAATCGTGGCGTTGGGTCGTGCGAGTAAAGTGGAGTAATTCTTTATTCCGTACAGGGACGCGCGGTCGTCGCGTTTGTCGTAATGTGGGCGCCTTTTTTCGCAACTCGTCGGTCACCCGAGAGGAGCCCAATGAGCATTACGGCGATGATTAACGATCTAATAGCCTTTATTTCACAGTCATTTGTTCGGTCAGTCAATAAGAATGGTCAATAAGAATGGAACGTTTACGATGCATCAATTAACATCTCGCCGCGATTAGCATGGAAGAAAAAAAAAAATCATACGTGCAATGGCGCAAACGCTGGGAGTTTTAAAAGTGCTTCGTTAGCTTCATTAACGTCCTACGATCACTCGATTATCTATTTTTTTTTATTTTTTCCGTCGATGATTTGCATGCGGAAGATGTAAATTGCATATAACGCATGCACGATGGTTATATTAAAAACGGTGCACGATAAATGAGAGATTTGAAAAAAATTCAAATGATAATGTCTTCCGAGTGCATAAAAATTAATCTTAAATCAAGATAATGTATTCTCTTATATAAGCAAGAATATTATAATCTCCATACAGAAGATTTTTAGTCTTGAATTGAGCAAAAGTGATATTTGTGTCAGTACAAATTCAATTAAATCGAGACTAAAATTTTTAAGAAGACTATAATATTGCTTATATATGAGAATATTTGTCTTGATTTAAAACTAACTTTTTTACTACGGCTTCGTGAAGACGCGCACTTTTATTGCATGAAAACATTTTTTGATATACAAAAAAAACATATGCATATGTGTTATAATTTTCAAAAGCGCAAATAAATTTGTTTCTATTTGTACCGAAAGCGACATTAATATTTTCTGTACATTTATAATGTTTAATAGACATTCTAATGCATGTTTTTGAAAATCTATAATAGCAAAAGACTTTTTCAAAATAAAAGTTACATTTATTTTAAAATTATATTCTATTTTATTCTAAATTTTAATGCCAGATCTAAGAATGATAATGTCTAAATACACTGCATCTAATTTAGAAATAACTATTTTCAAGCGAGAAGACTATATAATAGCTTCTGTACACTTTTTTAAAATTAAAATGTTATCGATTGTGCGAGCTATCTTTTTTTCTTGACAAAAACACACGGCGCTCACCGGTAATAAACCGGTAGTAAGTTTTTTTATTCATATTTTAGTTTTATGTAAAGATTCTCGAGAAAAATAGTGTCACTTCTAGCATATGTGAGTACATTTTTATTTATACTTCTTCCGAGCAAATTGCACAATCGTTGTGCGTTTTTCACGTGAATGTAACCAAACGCATTTGCTGCTATCGATCAATCCGGAGGAACCGATCATTACGGGTGCATCGACGGGGAATTCCCCGTCGATGCACCCATAAAAATAACGTACATTTATTCCGGGGAAAGCCCAGGAAAGGGTGATCGAACCTTCGAAGGACGAGAAGGGAAAGGACGTCGTGTATGTACTAGGGAATCCTTCGAGATATTCTACATATAATTATACTCAAGGACTCGGATCGAACGGCAGATTTTTGTCGCCATTAAATCATGGCCATTGGATCATATCGATTGTATGTGTCAAAGAGAGAAAGAGAGAAAGGGAGGGAGAGGAAGAAGTGAACTGCTCATGATCGTCACTGGTCCATTGTACATTGTTTGTTTGGCTGCTGCAACGAAATCATATTCGGATTTGACTTCTGGATTTTTACTTCTAGAATTAACAAATAACAGAAGCTTGGCATTTTGGATTTTCGATCCATTGAAAGTTTTCGTTATTATATTATTTAAAAACGCTTAAGTAGGGAATATTTTTTTTATACACATCAAAAATCGTGAAAGATCTTCCTGCATTTTTCGCCAGTTCGTTCATTCGAAAAATTAGACGAAGGAAATGATATCTCAAATTCTACAGTCTTTTTAAAAGGAGAGAGATTGGAGTCTCAAGAGTGACTCTCACAGAAATTTCTTGTTGCTTTGCAGATACGAGGACAACCAATTGGCTACTGATGAGCTCACCCTTCCCCACATTGTTCATCTGCCTTTCTTACGTTTATGTCGTCAAGGTGTTGGGGCCGAAACTCATGGAGAACCGAAAACCCTTCCAGCTGAAGAATACCTTGATAGTCTACAACTTGTTTCAAGTGATCTTCTCCGCGTGGCTCTTCTATGAGGTGAGAATCCGCCGTTTATTCTCCACGTTATATAGTAGACCGCTCAAGCGATTTGACGAATCATCTGAAAAAATGTCCGATAAATTTTTCAAAAGATGAATTAAAAGATTGAATTATTACTGTTTTGACTTCAATCGTTTTTCGCCATAATACTTTCGAATATTTTATTTTTTATTGTAAATCTTTCAATATTTTTCAGAAGTGAACATTCGGATATTTACAAAAAATAATTATAATTTTTTAAATTAAAATTTATATTTAAAATTTAAAAATTTAAAAAATGTAATTTTATTTAAATTTATTTAAATTTTATTTAAATTTTAATTAAAAATATTTGTATTTCTTTTTTTCTTTTTTAAGAATATAAATATAATTATAATAAGAATATAAATTTAATAAGAATAAGAATATAATAAGAATAATAATAAGAATATAAATTTAATAAGAATATAAATTTTTAATTTTAATTTAATATTAATTTAATTTAATTTAAATTTTTAACTTTAATAAGAATATAAATTTTTAAGATAAAAATTCCTTTGTTTTTTTTTTTTTTTTTTTTGTTAAACCTGATTAATCCTCTTATATAATTTGACACAAAATGCAAATCACATAGAGCTTTACACTTTATTGTACATTCCAAACTTTTGATTTATCTTTTATTTGATTTTGTCTGATAATAAATTGCGAATTTTTATAATTACTTGATTTAGACATGCTGTATTCTTGTTTTTCTCTGTTTCCTTGCGCCCGAGGATTAGCTAATCCTAAATTAACTTACAGACTTATCGCCGAGTTTGAAGTCACGATCGGTTTGACGGTACCCGTCGCGACACGGTCGAAAACGGATGATAATGATCTTACAGGGTACAGTACGTTGCTATTTACAGTTGCGCGATCTGACGATTCCGTGATTTTACCGCCGGCAGCTACCGGAACGCGCGAAGCGATGTCCTACGAAAACTTTCTATCTTGACAGCAACGTTCGATTACGTCGATCGCGAATGAATGCATTTGTCATTGGCGCATTCTTCGATTGAATTTACGTTAACCGTTTAACCGCAAGATAAGCTAAAAGTCCATCGGTCTGCCGGACGAAATTATCAAAATTAGCAAGCGTACCGTTTTACATCATTACGATGAGAAAGGATGCTTTATATACAGTTTTTTTTTAAATGTACGATTAAATTTGAATTCACATTTCGGGCGAGTTCTCCGATAAGTTTTCGCGGCAGAAATTGAACGCTGGAATGCGCCAATGGCAAGGATGTGAGAAGCACGATTGTACGTTCGTTTCGCAATACAGTGTCTCATGGGCGGATGGTGGGACCAGTATAGTTTTCGCTGCCAGCCTGTGGATTATTCCAACAGCCCCACAGCGATAAGGGTGAGTCGTCGCTTAATCAGTTTAATTCTAGCCGGATCATTCAACGAGACTGCCTCCTATCTACTTCAAAACAGACGACAAGCAACAGATTACAGACGAAGCAATAGAAATCATCGAATCGCACTGGAATCGTTGGTATTATGGATGAAGGATACTCACAAATATCTTGTTCTTGTAGAAAGATCGATCCCATTCCGAGGGGAGGCTTGGGCCTTGCGGCAGGGGTAAATGGCGCGAAAGTGTGCGATTTAAGCTTACGGAAGAGCTTACGCTTTCCTCCTCATCTCACCTGAATATATCTCTCAAGTGTCCCGATCCAATCTTTCTCCGCTCCGACATTTGCTATCGAAGGTTCTCGATGGATAGTCACGACGTTGAAAGCGAGTCGTATCTCGATCGGGGAAGAATTTTGACCGTATAATTGTGTCCTTAGTCTTTGATTTGCGATCCTCTCATCGAAGAAATCTAAAATTTAGAATCCACAGCCGATTTCCGAGGCAGTCCTTTTTTCACCCTGTTGTGAAACTTCACTTTTCATAGAAGGTGCGAGGCGCGAGACACTGTTCGATGATGTTCGTAGAGAATTTGAATTGTAATATTTTATAGTATACTGTGTAGATAGTAGTTATTAAGCTTCTACGCAACATATGACTCTCCTGTATATATTATGCCTATTTTCTTTGTCTCCCCACTGATTGGCGAATGGCCTCTGGGCGAATGTGGTTGCAGATAGGAATGTCCGGATGGCTGACTGGAGACTATTCTCTAAGGTGTCAACCTGTAGACTACAGCGACAGGCCTGAAGTGCTGAGGGTGGGTGATCTCCCGTGATTAACAAAGTTATCTTTTACCATTTAATGTTTTTGTGTTTGTTCCATTCTAACCGTATGAAACTTGTATAAACTTTACAAAACCGGTCGATTGGTCCAAAATTTGACCGAGACAAATGACCGAACCGAGAAAAATGTAATCCTCTTGTCGGACGGCAATTATATTTTTTTCGGCGATATTTTTTTTATTACAAAATTAACAACTGTTACCAATTGAAAGATTATTCTAGAACATGTGAGTTACTCCATTGTAACTCGATGATGACCGGTTCTGTATAATCTACGTATCTGTACTAAGAGAAAAGACAAGGTAGAGTAGTATGTAGAGCTGCGAACTTTGTAGGATTGTAGCGATAAAAAAATGGCTCTAACCAAAGTAGTTGGCGATGATTAACGCTGTTTAACAAAGCGCTGTATATTATTGCGTCTTAGAAACGGTAACAGCCGTGAAGAATTATGTAGAACCCTCTCATACACGCGGCATTGCGCTACATTAATTTCTGTCATCGCATCAGTACGTACTGTTGACGCACTCCGATAATAATCAATGACTATTGTCTTTTCACGTCGCTCTTCATCGTCTCTCGAATACGCCACTGTGACGTAAATCGATGTGCATGCCCGCGGAATGTATTTTTAGTATGCAGAAACGGAAAACCGGTTTTCAAAAATAATAGATATGCTTATTTTTTTCTCTTATCTTTTCTCTTACGTTTATGTCAAATAGATAATTCATATTGAGTCAATTCGCTTTTAAATTGCTATATTAATGTAACGTATCCATATCTTTTCCCTCTCAATTTTCACATTCAAGTAAAACTCATTTTTAACTTATTTGCATGGTAATGTGAACAAAAAAATATGTAAAAAATCGCTTAAGCGTTTAATAAAGAAGAATTGAAGATAAGAATCCTGATCTTCGACAGAAGTGCAAAAGAAATATATAAGAGTATAAAATATCTCACGTTTGAGGGCAAAACGAGTAGAGTAAACGAGTAGAGAAAAGAATTTTATATGTAAAGTCGAGTTTCTTAGGGAACAATAAAATACTCCTTCTAATCGATATTTCAAAATCGCAGATGGTCTACGCAAGCTGGTGGTATTACTTCTCGAAATTTACCGAATTCATGGACACGGTACGTAAAGTGCAGTTTATATTTCCTTTTAAGTCAGCGTTAGATTATGCGCGATAAGTGATTCGATAAACCTGTCAGTGATTATATGTAAATAGTAAATAAATAAAACAATAAATAATAAATAAATTCGAGAACAATTTACGCATTCATACTGTTCGCAAATCTAAACGTAAGGAATAAATTGCAAATCTTGATTTAATAAATTCGATAATACGAATCGCGCTATAATCTGGCTTTATCGGAACAATTATATTGTGTCGTAGCTAATCACGCATATCTTTTTTCCAGGTCTTTTTCGTATTAAGAAAGAAGAATAATCACGTGTCTACGCTACATGTGATCCATCACGGCTGCATGCCTATGTCGGTCTGGTTCGGTGTCAAGTTCACGCCAGGTGGGTGGAAAAATGTTGATGCAAGGCTTTATCGACTCGTTGCAAAAACTCGAGTGATTTTACGAAATTAATTAGTGTCAATGTCAGCGTTCCTTTGTTGCGTATTCTTGGAGGTAGAAAGCCTTTCTCATGCACGTGAATTCAAAATCATTACGAAAACAATTACAGTCAATATTTTGAGAACTTACAAAAGATTGTTTTTTTATTTTTATCATTTTAGAATTCGTTGTTTAGCATATTGGAATTAATTTTTTTTTTTTTAATCTATTTTTGAGAACTTGATTTTTTTTTTACTAAATCCATGACAAACATATATTTTTGCAGCAACTATTTGTTAAAAGATATTTTTAATATTTTAATATTTTTAATATTAGATATGAACAATGTGGATGCTTAATTTCTTTGATATAAACTTATCTATTTTTCATATCAATTTACTTATAATAATATTTATAATAATTTATTAATTATAATTTTATAATTTTAAAAATATGATATTCTTCTCTTATTCTTTTTGTATGTGGAGCCTTCGATGATTAGAATTGAACGACTTACGAGTATATATTAATTTTTGTTAATCAATCTTGCAGGTGGCCACTCAACCTTCTTCGGTTTACTGAACACTTTTGTCCACGTCGTGATGTATACGTATTACCTTCTTGCGGCAATGGGTCCAAAGATTCAGCCGTATCTCTGGTGGAAGAAGTACCTGACCGCCTTCCAGATGTTACAGTTCATCGCCATTATGGTCCACGCCTTCCAGTTGTTGTTCATCGAGTGCAACTATCCAAAGGCGTTCGTCTGGTGGATCGGCTTACACGCCGTTATGTTCCTCTTCTTGTTCAAAGAGTTCTATCAACAGAGCTACCAGCAGAAGAAACCGAGAAAATCGGAGGGTGCGGTTATGGCGAACGGTGTCGCCAAGGGTGATCATTATCAGTCGAAGGGCAAATATGTGAACGGTATCGCTAACGGCACTACAAATGGCATCTCGAATGGCATCGCGAATGGCGTCACCAACGGTGTCAACGGCTCCTCGCCTAGGAGGAGGGATGCCGCCGATTATTACGTGAAAGGCGAAAGCCTAGCGACGGAGCTCAATCTCCGAAAATCATTTGCGACGAAAGTCGAGTGACCCTCGAGCGAGCGCCTAGTCGATCTTCTCTCGCCACGACGTCGTATTTTCTTTTTCTTCCGCGGAATCGCCGAAGAGAAAATTAAGCAGGCCTTCTTTCCTTTTAATTCTCTTTATTTTTAAATTCCCGTAATTATCTTTAACACGAAGGGTCGAAGGCCTCGCCGAGATCGACGCATCTATCGAAAAAGAAAAAGAGTACAAAATTGCGCCACGCGTATTTGGCTCGCGAAACACGGCATAACGTCGACGTAGTTCGTGGGCGAAGTATATAATCGAAGTATATAATACTTCACGGACGCGGACGGTTCACCAATTAGCTCCTGCTAAATTCGGGCTGTCGCACGCGACCGTAATCCGGCGAGTGACGTAGAAGGACGCGGATCGTGTCCTAATGCTCATGCGATCGTAGACCGGAGAAAAACATGTCGTTCGCCTCGCGGATGGCGTGGCTCGAGTTACGAAACGCTTAAACGTGGCACTTAAATAATTCTGCGGTTTTTCAGTAACCTTGACGATAATTCGTGCCACTTTCGAGGTAAACGGTTGTGATCGATGACCGGGCAACCAGTTCGCAAATGCCAACCTTCCGCGATGATCGGATCTGGAAAATATATAGATGTAGTAATTTTTATAAATCTTTAAAGGACGTTACGTCTCTATGTTATTTGTAGAGTAGACTTTTCTGGTTTGCCTTTGATAATGTTCACCATGTTAATCACCTTGTGCATTTAGAACAGTTAAACGGCTTTGTGATTAATGGTAAAATCATTAATTATCATTAAAAAAAAGAAGACAAGAAGAATCATAAAAGAACCAAAGAACGTTATCCAAAACGTGACGGAAAAAACGTGATCTCTCTTTCCGGGAAACTGGCTATTTAGAGATAGCTAATGAATTATCGTGGTGACATTCCTTATTGGCCACTTTCGCAATTGGAAGTATCTGGATGATCGTCTTCCAATTCGCTCCACGCTCGGCGCGACGCGACGATGCTCCCTCCTCTCTTTGATAAAAATAAACTCCGTCAAGGCTTTATATCGTTCGTACGCGCGTTTCGAAAATCACAATCTCGCCAGCTAAAGTTCCAAACGTTACATAAAGGAAGAAATTACGCGAATGTAGATAACGGTAAATCACAATAGCCGTTTGGCACGGCACGATTACGTAATTAGTCGAGAGATCTTTTCGTTTGCATTTCGGCAGTTCGTTGCGTAGAGACACGCGTGGATCCGGTGGCCTTAGTCGACCGAGTCGCAGGCTTTGACGCGAAATTTCTCAATTATGTAAGCGCGAAAGAAACAGCCAAGATCGGAGCATGAGAAATGCTCGTCGAAAATCACGATCGATCTTATAAAATATCGTATAGTATCATTTTATCAGAATTTATCCCGAATCGTCCCGTTGTTGTCTCTCTTTCTCTCTCTCTCTCTCTCTCTCTCTCTCCATCTTTTCTCCTCCCACTTTTTTTCTTGCATTGCTACATAGGCTCTAAATATTATCTTATTTTTAATGTACATTAGCATCAATTATTTATACCATGAGTGTCCCTAAAAAGATAAGAATATATATATATATTTAAAGTTGTAGTTTTATATATTTTATAATTAATTATTTAAATTCTTGTTGAAGTTGAAATGTTGGTTTAGCAAATCGGCTCACAAAGTCAGTCTAGATTTATCCAATTCACTCGCGGAGGTAACGTCCGAGTCTTAAAAACGCGTTCACGCAGGAGAGCAGAAAGGATACGATCGCGCCAGCATGCCTTGAGAAAACAAGTATGCCTTTTGCTCAAATATTTAAAGCTCAAAAGCATCGGTTCGAAATGCCAGGAACCGACCTCTGTGATCGTACATACGTCGATTCGCGACAATCTCCTTTTCCTTCGCGCACTTAGCAGCCACCACGTTGACGTTTCGGTCCCGGCGTCGCGACACCCTCCTCATTGCGGTTGCCTAATGCTCGTCGTGGATGCTCGCCGTCTCGGTTGTACTACTATTTAATGCGTGTGAATGTGCGCAAAACGTAATGAAGATTCGCGTTCGCGATCGTTAAACTCCTTCGACCTTAAGGAGGGTGAATATCGAGAATCTCCTTTCGCTCAGCAGCCAAACTCAAAGAAATCTTGTGGCCTCAAAGAAATCTTGTGGATAAACTTGAACGAGCGACATTATTACTCAGGAAGTGATCAACAAATCGCCAAGTTTAAAATGAAACGGAAAGATAAACGAATTAAAATGATATTTATAAAGAGCAGGATTATCTCAAGTATTGTTTGGGAAGATTTGAAAATTATGGCCTTGCGAAAGAAATTTTTCGCGATTAAAGATTAAAGTTAAAGGAAAAAAAAAAAGAAATGTATAGATGTATAGATTATCGTCTATAATTTTTACTTTTAATTGTACTATTGGGTTTTTAAGTTTCTCCCTCCTCTTCCTCGAAGCTGAAGTCGATTGAAACCACGACGGTCGGAACGGCGAACGCGTCTCGCTCGCTTCACACGTGTCTTGTATGTAATACATAGCATCTTGTACATAGGTAGGCTAGTTTTATATACTACTAAAGAAGAGTCCGACGTGCGATACTCGCCGTGGCACGCTTCGAAGTAATTAAAAATAAAAAAAAAAAAAGATTCAAGTTCAGGGGCTAATTTATATAAATCTATATGTGCATATGTATAAAAGGCGGAAACTGTATGAAAATGACGCGTTGGGGTGTATGACCCTTATAGTTGCGGCTACGTACATAAGAAAGAAAAATATTAAGAGGGCGCCTAAATTTTTTAACTTTTTGGGGCCCTGGTCCGACTGCCCTTCTTATTCAAACGTTCTCAAATCTTGAAATTCGAGTAATGTAGTGATTGCGGCAAGCTAATTGAAGATCATGTTCTTAAATGATTTCATCCATGAAAAAATATCGTCTTGCGCACTTATTTGCATCGATGATAGTAGAAAAATAATTGTTGAAAAACTTAACTCGATCTGCGTTGATAATGAACTCTTCGATTATAATCTATGCCATACGTGATTTGTAATAATTGATATGCGCACATTTAACATCACTAATGCGAGCATTCGCATATGATTGTTTGTATAAAAAAGTTCCAAATTTTATTGAATTCGGAATATTTCAGCTCAAAAAAAAAAAAACTGTTGACGGTTAAATTTTTATATTGAAAATATCGCCGTAGCAAAAATATATTAAATATATTAAATGCGTGTGTTGGTACAAAAGAAATACGTGGGCAATTCGAATTTTTCCTTCACTCGGTCGAGAACTTGAAGTTATTTTGTTGCAAGTGGCTCGTCGAGGTGAGGTGCCAAAAGCGAATGGGCGTATGCCAGCAATCTCGATAGGTAGCGATATGTGAAAATTCCAAGTGCTCTTACATCGAAAGAATTTTTACATCGTATTGTAACCGAAATTTATTAATCATACAATTGGTTAACGTGTATTACGTGATGTATTTTTGCGAAAAATATAAGTCTATTTACTATTTCCGTGTATTTGAAATTATTTTCCTTGGTGTGAAATTTATTAAAATATATATACATGCAAAAATTTTTCGGATAATATCATACTGTATAAAATACTATAAGTGAACAAAAGACCATGATATACAAATCATTTACTTATTTTGAATCATGTATAATAATAAATTGTAACGATGTAACCAATCCTTAAAGGATACATCGTCTATAGTTGTTTCATTAAGCACCATCACTTCTTGTATATCTTGGTTTGTCCTAAAATACAATACAATTAAAATTGAAATAATCGCAGCATTCACGAGGCATAACTTACCAAGCAGTTAAGATAGTATTGAAACGTCTGATCTCTTCATGCGCCTGATCGCAAACAACTTTGGCGAGGTTTAGCAGCTCCAGACTATTGTAATTACTTTTTTCTCGAGGTGATACTAATTTATCTATGCACTCTACCTCTCCTGTTGATACGGAACTATGTTTTGTGTAAATTATATTGGCGATCACATTTCTGTAGCATTCTATGAGAGAGTATATCGGAATTTGTATCATTGGGAAATACGGCTTGATTCTCGCACATTGTGGATTAATCGTGGAAATGGAAGCATTGTCGAGGCCACAAATTGCATGTCTGCAAGAAAATTCATGCGACATATTGATTGTGAAACGCAAATATAAAATTTAACGTGGAAAGCTATTACCAACCTATACAAACATACATCTCCCTTCAACATTACTTTTCGCAAAGCATTAAGATCCAAGATATTATAAAACATATCTAGCTCAATATCCAATGCATTATTCATGCAGTTTGCATTATAATTATCAGCCTGTAACGCTATTATCCTCTGCAATTCATAATGTAACTTTTCTTTCCCTTTAAGTATAAGGGTTGGTGTAGAGTTTAAAACTGTTATAGATTGCTGAATGTCTTTTATATATTTATCCTGTAACATGTTTGACATCAGTCCATAAAGTGTGTTAAATGTAAATATGCTAAAACATACCATCTGTGCATCAATTGCTTCTATATCAGCTGTTATTTGACCTATATTGAGATTAAGTAAAGAATTTTCCTGGATATTATTCTTTAATTTCTGAAGTTCATTTTGTAGATAAATCTGTTCGGCTTTTAATTTTTTTACTTCTAATTTTAAAGCTAACCATGCGCTTACATCTTCATGAGACAATGACTGCAAGATGAGATATATATTAATTCTAATTGTCTTATATTATTCATTAACTATATTTTTTATTATAATTTGATATATTTTTAAGAGACTCTTTATGTTACCTCTATCATTTCTATGAATTCCATTAAACGTTCCTGGTATATGTTAGCTTTGGTGTTAGATAATATACGTTTCGAAATCATACGTATATATTGCCCACATGCTCTTGCAATACCGATATCTATATTTTCACCTACTACATTTGGACTGTTAAGATCATGTTTGATCTCCAACTTCATCAATGTGTCCAAGTCCTGTGATAGCGTTTGATACAAATGTGTCCACAGTACGTGTACATCGATAAGACCAAGAGAACTTGATATTTTTGCCCATACCTATTATTAGAAAATATCATTTTTATTAATATTCCGTCATTTTAACTTTCCGCAAACAATGAATTTTAAGGAATTGATTTTTTGATTATAAATTTTAAAATGTTCTAGTAGGTAAAGGGAGAGTATCTTCTGTCAACAAAATTGAGAGATTAATGAGATTATATGAGTATAAGAATGCTAATATTCAGTTCTAATATTCAGTTCTAAATAATGACAATACAAAATGTTTTTTGTTTTTTTTTTCAATGACTCTGATCATAGATTATGTATTTTTGTAAATCAATAATTTAAATTTTTTTCTATGATTCATATGCTTTTTTGATGCACACTTTAAAATATAAATATAATATAATAAATATAAATATTTTGTTTTCAGATTAGATTTTTTAATATACTTGATTTTTATATAATTTTCAGTTTTTCTTTTAAATTTTTTCTCTATGGTTTTTATAATTTTGGTTTTTTAATTTCGTTTATATAAAAATAAATTTAATAATTGATTTTCTGTAAAAATAATTTTATTACTTTTTTCTAGAATGATATTTTTTTCTTTTTCACAAAATCTTCATTTTCAGATATTCAAATAATTTATCTCTTTAGAACCAACTTTATGGTACTATTTTTTTTTTAAATACCTTGAAATATTATAGTCTAGAAAGATTTTTTTTCATGAACTCATATAAAAGTCATAAATTTTTAACCGAAATCATATTTTTTCAATATTTCTACTCTACTTTTGATTTGTAAAAGATAAAGAAAATATAATTTGATCTCTATGATAGAAAAAACTTATTATCAAAAGTTTTATAAATATGCGAGACTTTTGACCTTTTTTCAGATTTTTATATAATTCTAGAGCAATGCAAAAAAAACTATATTATCCCTCAAAGATTTAAGTTGCAAACGAAAGACATTACAATACATATTGTTCACAGAGAGTTAAATATTCCAATATTATTTTATACAATATTTTATAATAAAGATATTAACTTGTTTCTTATCTGCCACTGAACGACGTAGGTTTGCTACTATATCCAGATTTTCCTTTAATCTCTGTTGATCTATATCTTTAGAGGTGTTTGGCATTAAGTGTTGACATACTCGTCTCATGTCACTACAATCTTTTAGCTGCTTACTAGTTTCGCTGTGTTTTAACTTAAGAAAATCCTTCCTTATACTGGTCATCGAATACTTATTTTTTATGTCCTTCAATCGCTGCACTAACAATTTCATCAAACTTTTTAAAATTACATCAAAATATTCTTGATATCAATATACATTTTTTATCTTACTCTTTTGCCTGACAGCATGATCTTGTTCTTCATATTCTTCTTCTAGCACGGATATTTGCTGCTTCAGAGTGTTGCTTGTAGATCTTAATTTATTTAAGTTTATCACAGATAAAATTTCAGTATCTTTAAACCCATGTTTTAGCTTGTATAATAAAATATTCTTTCTTATATTACATGCTTCAGTCATAGGAAATACAGAACTAGAAATATCTTCCCACAGAAGCTCCAATACTCCTTTGCATAATCTGGTAAAGAAAAAAAAATTAGGCAAAATGAAAACAGTGAGAATTTGGATAGATATAAATAATGAACAGACATTTTTTTCACAGAATCATTATATACTGTTAGCGGACATTCCAGTCGATGAGTCCATGCAAAATTATCTACGTTCATGATGATTCTGTTTTATTCCTAAAAAAGAACATACAATAAATCTATAAACATGATTTAAAACATTTTTATTTAATAAGTTAAACATTAATATATAACATATATGTATATATTTACATATATTTACATATATTTACATATATTAAAATGAATAAATAATAAGAACTGAATTATTAAATTTAAAAAACAGTTATTTTTATTTCGAAAATTCTAATTCTGTGAATACTCTGATTTCACATTAGATATGTAAGCTGTGTTTTCGAAAAGTATGTGAATGAGCATTTAGGGAGTAAATTTATGGTATTTCAAGAAAATTGAATTCAACTTATTAATCATCACGTGCATACACGATTAATCTTCATGTAAATAATTTATATCAGCCACAAATTCTATTGTGATTTTCAATTGACAGCGCGCTCGTCCACAACACAATGTTTTTGCACGTAACGTATTTGAACTCTTCATTTCTAAATCCGTTGTTTCCTTTGTATTCCCTAGCATTTTCTGCACCCGAAACGAGACAAATATATCACTAGAATATTAAAGGTAGAGAGAATAAGAATACTTGAGTGCAGAAGAAACGGACAGCTCTCTCTTGAATTGGATTCTCAATCCAGTGATGCCAATACATACGCACGAAAAAATCTGCAACTAAAAATTCCTATTTCAAATTATCAACCGTAAGGGTGCCGTCACATGCGGCGTAACTTAAGCATAAGCGTAATCTGTGTATTCTAGTATTTTACTAAAATATGTTACGCCTTCTTTCACATAGAGCGTATTTCGCGGAATTTCGAAAAATGCATAATTAATACAACCAATTATTGATTAAAGTTTTTGTTGTACTTTCTAACAGAAATGCTAAATTAATTTGTGATTGGCTTTTGTAATCTGCGTATCTGCGAAAGGTACGCTTCATGGGGAACCGAGACTTTATATACGAATATGTATACGAACAAGTCAAGTAGATATAAACCTAATCTGTGAGAATGTAGAAGTCATCATGGATCCTGACTTGTTGTTATTAATAATATGGAAGCAATGGCAAAAGTGGAAGAAGATGAAATAATCTCAACAATAGAAAATTAGACGATATAATATTTTAAAATTGTTTGGAATATGGAAACTGATGATATACCAACAGGAAAAAGCTCGTCATAGAATGGGTGCGTTCGACATTTGCAGAAGATTATTACATGATGACAGTGACAATCTGGTCAAAGAAATGGAATTTGAAGATTATGAAATGTTCTATATTATTGTAGAATGTCCATAGAATGTTCAATCAGTTGTTAGATATTGTTGGGCCACGCATTGAAAAACATTATAAATTAATTGATTATATATATATATATTAATTTTATATATATATATATATATGTGTATATTAATATATATATATATATTAATATATATATTTATTATTAATTAATTTGATATGATTTAATTAATTATTATTATATTAATTAATTAACTTATCTTGATTTGATCTTTATTCATTTTGCTGAAAAGCTCTGATTATTCTGATTATTCATGTATGTGTGTTTCTTCCGCAAAAAAATTAGATTCAGTGTAACAATAACAGCGTAAACAGCGTAAAGTAACTAGGCGGAATCTGATGTTCAAGTGAAAGGATGTGATTGGTCGGCGCAAGTTACGCTTATACAAGTACGCCGCGTGTGACGACACCCTAATTATGTGTTTGGAATAGTTTCGTGCTTCCTATAAAGATGGCGCCACTGATATGATTTTTTCCTACGCCCTGGTTACGCAATTTTCAAATAAGTCCTATGAAATTTTCGATACAAAAGCTATTGCAAATTTTTACAATGCGTATGACACCCCCCTCCCTCACACACACACACACACACACACACACACACACACGCGCGCGCGCGCGCGCGCGCGCGCACGCACTACACATCATTGATGTGTATGAAAAGTAAAATAAGTAAAATAAGGAAATTTTTAGTGTCAAAAAAATATTTCATCGAATGTTATTAAATAAATATTTTCCTATAAGCATTTAATTAAAATGTATTTATATTCAGCTATCTAAAAACAATAAAATAATAGTGCTGTTATACTCAATTTATAATTAGTTGTTTTTTAAATGCAAATTATTGCTATCTAATAATGCAAAAGCTATCGCTATTTATTATATTCTATATTTTCATCAAAATGGAATTACTTATAAAAATTCTATCGTATTTCAACAATTCTAAATTTTATATAGCTATGTATATTTATAAAAAAGAAAATTTAACAGTTAAGTCATAAAAGTGTGTGAAAAATGCATACAGCCAATAATGAATTTATCGTTAATTTAAAAAAATGTAATTTAAGTATGTCCATATTATATTTTGTGTTTGTATATGTATTATACATAGGATGATTTTATTTTAAACAGTTAAATATCTGGCAATCACGGGATTGCAGAAAAAAATTTAAGCAAAAATTGTAGGGTTTGGAGGGTTTGAAAAGTATTTTCTAAACTTGTATTTTCTAATCTTTTTAACAATTTTATCTTGATACTTTTATATCCAGAATAAATAGAGGAATCATATTACGTAACAAAAAATATATGTTTTCATTTAAAAAAGTAATGATTGTAAAAAATATCAACAATGGCTTCATTTGCAAATGAATCAATATTATAATTATGAGGTCCCTCGAGAGTCTATAATTTCTAATAATTTACATTACTAACTATACTTACTACTAATTCTAAGTCTGAACAATTTTTTTCTATAATTCTGTGATTTCCAGATAATTGACAGTTTAAAATAAAATATGATACCCTGTGTATACGCTGAAAAAATACAGTTTATTAATAGTAATTAAAATTTTTCTTGCAGTAAAATAATCTACACACACACACACACACACACACACACACACACACACACACACGCGCGCGCGCGCGCGCGCGCGCGCGCGCCTTCATATATATTACCTTCATATATATTACCAAATGTCTTGAGGTAATTACAAATGATATTACTCTTGAATTAGAATGGGATTAAAATAATCAAACTATCCGAATGAGATACATGTTATATTAGAACCATATATCTAAAATTGAACTATGAATCTGTTCTTGATTAGACAAACAAACAAAACATTTTTTTTTATAAAAGTATGTGATTGTAAATTCCAAAACGCATATTTTTAAAAGCAAGTACATGTTTTCTTTACAATGGATTTACTTCATTATTTTGATTACAAAAATATTAATATCAGGTAAAAAATTAGTATTTTAAAATATTAATATCAGTTAAAAAATTAGTATTTTAAAATATCAAAATATACTAAAATAAATACTTTCTAAATTAACAGTTTCTAAGTGTATGATTTTATGATTGTTTTTTGTAGAGAAAAATTAATTTTAATAAATTAAAAATTACATCGTTTAATTTGATTATATGTTCAAAAACATGAGGATTTAATTAAAAAATAAGGAACCTTCTTTCGCCTATTTGCAAATCCAGCAGTAGTACTCCATATATCACATAAAAGGTCCAATGAATCTTAGAGACCCAGATAGAATTTTATGGCTAACTCTCATAGATTCTACGAAAATAGCTTGTGGAAGTAACTTTATGTGGCCGACTCTATATTTAGATCTATATTTATCTTTAATTATATAAGTATAAATGTACTGAATGTAGTTATAGTCTTTAGATAAAAAATTTGAACATACTATTTTCAGTGCAATTTTTATATACTAGAACATAACAGCTTAGTGGCGCTACGCGCGCCACTAAGCTTTTCATATTATATATTTCATTATATATATATATAATGAATATATATATTATCATATTTTCATATATATATTATCATATATATATATATATATATTATCATTCATATATATATTTTCATATATATTATATATTTTTATATTATTCGTTGATGGTAGCGACGTACCATTACGATGAAAAATAGAAACTCATTCATCTTTGTTCATCTTATCTTTGTCCTTGTTCAAAACCGATTCAAAGTTTTATTCGCTAACTTCGCCGCCTTTTACAAATTGTTATTTGCAAATTGACAGTAACTCACGAAATTAGCGCAGCAAAAGAACCAATCAGCATCGCGGAAAAGCGGCAACACTTCGAGAAATGCGAGTAATCGACTTAACACCTCCTTTTTTATAAAGGATAATATAACATATATTTCAAATATGCGTATATATAAATATGCGGAACTTTTACGACGATCCTTGATTTATAAAAGAATTAGAATCTAGTATGTAAAAATAAAGAATTAATATTTATTTTTTCGATTCTTATCGTAGCACTAAAATATTAAATTTAAATATAAATTTAATAGATTTGTTCGACATAATTAAATATACTTGTATTTAAAAATGAATATTATATACTTGTATTTAAAAATGAAGTAGATATATGTTTAAAGTTTGGTGGAAGCGGAAAGAAAAATTTTAATATGTGTAAAACAGCGATATAAAACAGAGTTTATATAAATCGTGAACATTAAAGATTTGAATCTTTTGCGTAATATTTAATTTTTTTCTACAGAGCATTTGAAATTTACAAAACAGTTAATAATCGTGCATAAAAAAGATGTATAAATATATCTTGTAAATATTTTAAAAATATATTTTATTTACAAACAGAAAAATGAAGTGTATTACGAGAAACGTACTTTATTCATAGAATATACTGCCGAGTTTTATAGCTTCGATTTTTATTACGTATTTCCATAAGATCGTTCTAGGAAATTTACTAATGTAAAATCGACTTTTCTATATCTGTTCCACGCGGAATAAGATAGTTTCTTAGAATTCTTTCTCTCCTTCTTTCTTCTTCTTTTTCTCTTTCTCTCTTTGAATCTACTACAAGGACGTTATCACTACTAATCGTATAGAGGTTGGTGAACAAACCTCCTAGCTAAGCTACCGATTTCTAGAGTTACTAAATTGGTATAAAGGGATGTAATTGCGTTCTTTAGCGAAACAGGATAATATCTCGACTAACATGAATAAATAAGTTGGGACACACATACCGAAATTTAATGTTCTGTTTAATATTCTGTCTTATTTAATATTCTGTTTACATTCTCCAAAATTTTCTAGAATTATTATTAAATAAAATAAAGCAAAATTGAAATACATTACAACACAAGACAAAATTTAAATTGGTTTATAAAAAAATTTTTTTAAAATTCCCACGGCAAGGGAGACACCTTTTGCTCCTTTACCATTTATCTGCATGCGTTTCTGCGAAATCTATTCGCAAAAGCGACATCGCGAAGGCGGGGTTTGTGATTATAAAGAAGCACCGCGTTGCGGCGGTAAGAAATGCCAGAAAAAGAGAGAGAGAGAGAGAGAGCGAGAGAGAAAGAGACTGTTCGTGTGAGGGTGCGAGTGTCCGGAGACCACCCGTTGCAGCAGCGGTCTGCGAGGGTGGTCTGACGTAACGCGACGTTACGTCAGACCGTGCTATAGAGCGCCAGAGGGATGGCGATGGTAGTGCGTGGGGGTAGACGTGGGCGAGGGGTTCACGGGGTTGGGTCGGAGAGGAGCGGTACGTCAATAGGAGAATCCTTTGGCCACCGGGTAGGGAAACGAACCCCCGAGTGGGGGATAGCTCGTGAAAGCTCGGCCAAAGGACGCAGATGGGGTAAGCTGCCTCGATGTTCTTTACTCCTTCGTGCTTTTCTCGCTTTCTCTCTCTCTCTCTCTCTCTCTCTCTCTCTCTCTCTCGCTGGCTCTACTCTTTTAAAATGTAACTTCCGATAACATATAATTTCCGCGATCGCAGTTTAAGCGATCTGTCGGAATTACCAGGAGAATCGTTTACTACATTAATGTAGTTCCAAAGAAAGTAACTCGCCTTTCCTTTAGTATGTTAACACTCTTGAAATTGTTGCTATAAATATCAGTTAGAGCTAACGCATCCGAGGGAAAAAGGAAAAGGCTGAGCTAAATGTTAGTTGATACTTATATAAATGAAAAATTAGTTGTGCATGGAAAACACCTCTTGTCGTTAACACTCCGCTCTAAAATCATTCCTCTCAAAATTTGAGCCATTTGATAACGGCGATGGGGCGGATCCAGGTAGATCGGTAGCTCGGCCAGGTTGGCATCTATCGTTTCCATTGTCCTCGTCGCGAGGATGCAGATTTCTGTAATTTTGCAGCACTTTGTGTGACTGCACCGGGGAGTAGTCACGTGACGCGCGCGACTATTCCCCGGACGGTTTCGATATGAATAATGTGACGCTTGCCGCAGGATAGAGACTATTCCTGTCCATTCACCTATTGGACCGTCAGACACATCGCTCTAGGCATCAGTTTAGATACCATAAGTAGTCTGCGGCTAGCTACCATTGAGCCCCGTTTGAGGGGTGAGGAGAGGGGGTGACCGAAGAAACGCGAGAGTCGCATAGAAGGTAGGGAAGACAGCGGGAGGGAGAAGGGATTCTCGCAGGGGTGGCGACGGTCAGTGACGTACAACAACAATGTCGGCGTTATCGTCGATCGACTGAAAAGGGAGGGGATGGTGGTGGGGAAACGCAGCGTGACCGTGTGGTAACGGCCGCAAAAACTGCCGCATGAAACACAGGAACAAATTTCTACAAGCCTTCGCGCTAATAAGGGCTGTCGTAATTTTGACGGCTCACTCATGTCCGTGGGGACTGAAGCGAAATAGCACTCCTTACATGTATGATATGTAGAAGTAACTGTCGGAGCCGTGGTGTTTGCAAATATTGTACGCATCAGTTTGTTATATTCTGTTATATCAGATGTCATGAAACTTTAAGTTACATTTATCCAATTGCGAACAATAAATTGGGCGATCTTTTAAATTATTGCTATGTCGCTACGATTTCACGGGAACGTAGATATAATTAATTTAATTATAATTCCCTGTAAAATGATACATAGGCTACGTTACTGTCTTTTACCCCGCAGGGGTGGGTTGTCATAATTTCAAGGGCGTCGCATGCAACAAGGGTATCGCGCTATAATACTGAGAAACGTGCACTGAGTAAAACTTCAAGGAATTGTAACGTGTAACTTCTTCATACAATGTACTATAAGTTCATCAAAAGTGAACGGCTTGCGAGTTTCGTAATAAACTTGTTATGTTTCGTGAAACACGTAAAGATTACTGCGAAAATATTCTAGTGACACGGAACCTTGCGGCAAAATTCCGTCACTGCGATTTTCCGGGCGGGGAATAAGGGGTAATATATTAGGAGCGTCTCAGTAGCGCGGGAAAATAACCCCCCTTATGGAAGGGTTGAGTGAATTTATTAAAATGGAGTAGGGGATATTTGACATTTGAGCTTTATTGCTTCATTTATTGCAGCATAATAATTCATCAAAATTATTTTCGTTTTACATATTATATTAATTATACAAAATATTATCTACTATTCTAATATGTCAATTGTTTCATTTCTTTTTTAATTTTTTCCAATTTTATTATCAAATATAAAAAAAATAAATAATTAAAAATTTTTCCTAGAAAACTCGCGAACTGAACTTTTATAATATTAATTCATTTAGTTTCATTTCAATCAACAATGTTAAGGATGGATAGAAATAAATACTCTGGCATTTTTTTTGACGTATTAATAAATTAAAGTGATAAAGATACTCTGTAATCATTTCCTGTAATAATAAAAAAATAAAAGTGGACGACACGTACATCTCGGTGGAGGATCGGAGTCACACCTTCGAGAGACACCACTGTACAATGGGGTGGCGCGTCAAGGGCGAGCAGCCTCATCCTTGGTGGGGATTTCGACGGGGTAGGGGCGCATCGCGGCCGATCGGGGCGCAAGAGGGAGGTGGCAGCGTGAAAGGCAGAGAGTGTAACCCCACGGTCGCACCGCCACCCGTGCGTCGTCGTACTTAAAATATGACTCAGGTTAGAGCGCACACGGGGTAGTCGTGCGAGTGTAGAAATATTAGCCGTGTGCACCGGGAATATATTATCCGTATTAGTTTTAAGCGTAAGTAAAAATAATAGTGAGTAAGGATTGTTGTCCGGGGACGTGCAACGGAGTCTCCGTCGAGAGAGAAAGACAGGAAGGGAGAGATAGATAGAAAGACGGAGCGAAAGCAGAACGGAGTCAGCGTAAGGGAAGAAAGTCAACTATCAAGACAGACGGATGATACGAAGGTGATTAGGTGAAGTCAGACATTCTTGATCGTCAGCTCAGTGAACGTGTAAAACGCAAGGATAGCCGTGATCTCGCGTGCTTTCGGGGACGCCGCCGTTGCGAACGAATACATATCATTTTATCCTAGTTGCAGAGAGTAAGAGAGAGGAAGAGAAAGAGTTAATAGCGAGAGGGCACAGGGGGTGGATCGCGAGAAAGAACGCGACCAGCGAACGGAAGTTGTCGCGAACTAGTGAGTTTAACGAGGATATACATGGAGAGAAAGAGGGAGAGGGAGAGAGGAAGAAACGTCGCGAGCTCCATTGAGATGCGTGCACAGAGATATATATAAATATAGATAGATACATAGATAGATAGATATATGTATACACATGCGCAACGCGAAACGTGTGAGTGTACTTGGCTTGATCGTCATCGTTATTGTCGTCGTCGTCGTCGTGAACGCGTCCCCTTCCGGCCCGAAGCCCCTTCGGGACAGTGACGTTTCCGTAAGAAAGTTCCGGAAGTGACTTGACAGAGCCTGAAAAAGAGCAGAGGAAAGGAAAATAAAGACACACACACACACACGCACGCACGCACGCACGCACGCACGCACACGCACACACACGCGCACATACACACACACATACACATTCACGCACGCACGCACGCACACGCACACGCGCGCGCGCGCGCACACACGCACACACACACACACACACACACACACACACACACACACACACGCACGCACGCACGCACGCACGCACGCACGCACGCACGCACGCACGCACACACGCACGCACGCGCGCGCGCGCGCACACACACATACACACACACACACACACACACACACACACACACACAGAGAGAGAGAGAGAGAGAGAGAGAGAGAGAGAAATTCCCTTTCTTGCGGATGACCACTCGCGAGCAGCTACGTGTCGTCGTCGCCGTCACCGTCGTCGTCCGTCGTGCAATCTTTTCTCTTGAACTGTGATTCTTTGTGCCGCTCGTCGAGGGAGGCGGGACAGTGATCTTTATAGCGAGAGACGGGATAGACAGGCAGGGTAAGTGAAATTATCCTCCCTTTGTTCGACCTTAACCGACCTTTTTATTCTCACGCGATACACGGGGGTGGTAGGTTAATTGGCCAGTTAGGCCGGTTAAATCGAGGCTCATCGATAACCGGAAATTGAGGTAATATAGATTGGCTCGGCTCGATTTCGCAAGATTACATCTTACATCTTTCATGCTTGGGTGTCACATCCCTCGCTTGGACTGAAAACCAGTCTTGAAACTTATATGATTTGTATATGAATATGTATCTTTGTGTATATCTCTTCTAGATAATTAATATTATTTAAGAAATTAATAACGATTGAAGGCTCTCTGTACGAAAATAAATCAGAATACAAGGATTATTCGAGCTTGATGAGTGCTAAAATATGTTTAACTATTAATATTTACAGTGCTAAAATATGTTTAACTATTAATATTTACAAAATTCAAACACGCAACGCAAACGTTTCGACCTTTTTGTGGTCATCTTCAGTGTAAAAATAATTAATAAAAGCAATTTAATAAAACGCTATCCCTAATACAAAAAATGTCAAATCTGTTTAATAAAATTCAAAGCATCTTATAAATTGTTCAGATACAAAATTCGTAGATTCGTAGAAAGGGGAATTCAAGTTTCAAATCGAATCGAAATGAAAAAATTTTTAAGTTGAATTAGATGTGACATATGAAGAATAAACTGTCTAAACTAAAAAGATAAAAAAACAAATTAAATCACGTAAGACATAAAACTAAGTTACAATAATAAGCAATAAAAAATGATAAAGACACATTATTTAATTTTTTAAATTATATCTGTTAAATAAATTATGGAGTTCATAATTTTTCATCGTATTTAATTTGCATTTGTTTAATATTGAACGTTCGCTTCCTTTATAGGAAATTGAATTTCATTAGATTTATATAATTAATTTTCTTAAACATTTAAACGCAAAAAAATTGTTTTATTAAATCGTAAACGAATTTGTAATGTTATTCCACTTAATAATTCAATTGTCTATAACACGATTAATATAATAATTGTCTTTGTCATAATTCGATTGATTTATAGAAAAAGATAAAATTATGTATTATTTATACAATTATAAAACTTATGTTATATATATTGTTATATGTATTTTCTTTTTATATATGTTTATATATACATACTTATTATATTTTTATATATATTACATAATTTCAAATTAAATTTTACATTTGCAAAGATAATTAGAAACTGTTTTGTCAATAAATATGATAATATATTTTAAATATAAGACGCTTTTTGTTTTGTTTCGATTCGATTTTATATTAAATAATAAAATGTTAGGACGAAATAATTTTATGTAATTAGGCATTTTAATATTTAATATCTTAACTTTTATCGTCGCGACAACTTTAAATAACATCAGATATTAATGTGCAATAAAGTATTAAATTTCTGATTATTGCTCAAAGTTATATTAATTTATATAATATTTTTTTAATATTAAAATTGTGAATTTTTTTAAATTGGCACACCAAATATTAATTCGCAATAAACTATTAAAATTTTCAATTACCGTATAAAATTAGATTAACCTATTAACATCATTTATCATTTAATATTGAATCGTGCCATTTGAAAAATAATTTTATTATGATCTTTGCCAAACGATGTCCAATTACTTTCATGAATGTGAGACTTGATTTAGTAGAAAAAAATAACATAGGAAAAAGCAAAGTAAAATATTGTGTCAATCGTGGATTGACAGAACAAAAAAAATTCACGGCAAAGCCGAAAAAAAAATTGTTTCATTAAGTCCCGCATTGTACGTATTGTTACGTAAAAATGTTGACAAATATATAAAAATACGATAAAAGAAATGTAAGAACGATAGTTTTTTTTTTTTACTTGCCAATGCAATGTACTTTTAATGAAAACGGATCGACAGGTGCTAATGTAATAAATTACATGAAAATAGTGCGAATATCCAACTTAAAGTTTAATGACAGATTCTTTCGCCAATTAACGGTCGAGTTTTTCTTAACTGAAACATGTCAAAGTACGGACAATTTTCGCATTAAAAATGATTAGGGAACAAAGGACCTGTTGCGAACAAACTTTTCGCGGTGTAATTTAATTAAAAAAACGAGACTTCCTCATTCAAGAGGGTTTTTTTTTCTTTTATTAAATATTAAGTCTAAGCTTCATTACCGATATTTGGCTTTGAACGTCAAGAAGACGTAATTGGCCCTCGGCCGTTTAAATCGTTGGACAAACCATTTAATTCGCCATAAAAAAATTAGATACGTAAACGTGAGGTTTCGTAAATAGACACGAGCAAACGTAGCGCGTGTGTCTCTCCTTCCCGGAATATCTTGCCATCTCGAGTTACGCCGGCGATAAGTGGCAACAGTCTCGACTAGTGTGCCTCTAGGCTGTTATTTTCACGTCGGAAAAACTATTTCCCGGCGGCTCGAACGTGGAAAAAAGGCTTCCGTATCGAAAGAGCCTGAAAATATCGGCCACATGTCAACAGCATTCACAACAGCATCCCTTTATCGCGGAGTTCCACGCGCGTCGTCCGCGATGCGATCTCGTTGACGAATCACCCTCCCCCTGCGCCGGTCATCGAGAGTCGTTCGTATTAATAATCGCGCGATTGTGCAACGTCAAAACAACAACGTAACGGCGTACTACCCGGCGTATGTCCTCCGCTTTTCCGCACGAGCGCTTCTCGCTTACGTATTTTTTATCAGCGCGCGTTTCGAAATTTCGAATATATCCAGCGGATATAGCGGTACATTAAATATTCCCTTTCGCGAAATCCGCGATCCGCATCGCACTTGTATGCCTCGCAACATGCGTAGGGGTGTTGCGCAGGATTCCGGAGCCCCGAACTCGAGGGGAGATGCAGGATTAAATTATTCATCGCGTTTGCGCTGAACTGTGGGACGCGATATTTGTAACGACAACCGCGCAACCGCCAAAGGTCCACGGGAATACAAAATCACTGCTCCTACACTCTGTAATTTCATTATATATGTATTAATACAATATTCAGGCAATCGTGCGATTTGTAATCGATTGAAATGTAAATCATTTCTTAGGGTTTTCCGTATGCACAATCCAAATCGGCAAAGCTGTTAAATTTCTCCTTCTGATATTATTAGTACAAAATTTTATATATTATTAGATATTATTGGTATGAAAGTATAATATAAACTCTACTGTAGCCTTAAACCTTGCTATTCGGAATATTTTTGATGATTTATTAGAAAATATAGTTGATGAAAATATGGGTCGAGAGTTTGGAACATCATATGGAAAATGATATGCAAAATTGTGTTTACTTCAATGTAGAAACAACAAAGATAAAGCGTTAAGTAGGTCAGTTAACCAATTGCAGAAAAAGATACAAAATGTTGTTGTTTATCTTTCGAATTAATGCATTCACCTAGATAAAATAATAATTTTGAGAGAGAGAGAGAGAGAGAGAGAGAGAGAGAGAGAGAGAGAGAGAGAGAATATATGTTTACATGAAATTCAGGTTACACTTTTGCGATATTTGTATTAAATATTAAATGCATATTGTATTATATATTAAATGCATTGTATGACACATTGTTTAAATATTGTTAAGTGTATCATTTTAATATTTCAAAAAAACCTAATGAAGCATTATGCAAAAATTTACCTTCTTTTTCAAGGAACATTCGAGGATTAATCGATAATATGTAATGTAACTTATCTCAACGAGAATAACCGAAAATTTAAATTTCGGTCATCACGGTGAATAAAATTTGTTCGGATAATATCTGGAAACTGCCTGTATTAAACATTCATTAAGACATTATGAATGTATAAACTAATTGATAGCGGCATGGGAATTATTTGCTGGGTTTTTCGACTTGTAGAACGATTTCCATAAAAGAGTAAACTTTTCTTCGCTTTGTCGACAAGAAAAAGCCGACCTCTTCATCTCGTTTACTTAATTGCACTGCCAATGTTTTCTCATCCTATCAAGATGGCGGAAAAGGAATTCTAGTCGCTGACGTGGGGCTAATTGAACATTTAGTTGGAATATTGTGACTAAATTTTCATCTTTTATTAAAAAAATGCATCACTCAAAATCAGTAAAAGAAAGGATTAGATTTAAAACACTAAACTCAATGACTCATTACGATAATAATTAATTAGAAAAATATTTATTATTAAATAAATTATTATTAAAATAATAATATTTTTAATAATAATTATTAAATAATAATTATTAAAAATAATTATTATTAAAAATTAATTTTAAACAATTGCACGTTTTCGATTTATTAGAATTATTTTTTTATAATTTTTAAAATTATTATTTATATTTACTGTATTTATTGATAACACTAATATAAATTTCGTCTAGCAAAACAGCTCGATTTTTATCGACATCTCGTCACGCGTTTCCTTCGCCCAATTTTACAGTCGTACTACTTGTCACGGCGTTACGTATTATCTGTCGCGCGAATCGCTGACTTTCGTCACTGACAGTGGCTCGCCGGAATCTCGAGAATCACACCTTCTCCCTCTTCATCCTTCAGACATAGAATATTGACATGTGCTGAAAGCGAATGCATTGTCCGACCCGGCGTCAGGAGGTACGATGATATCTGTAAGGTAGGTTTCGCAAGTTGCGAATCTCGCAAAATATGGCGCGTCTCCGAGAATAATAAATGGACCTTCTTTAAACGGTGAAATATCTTCGTCGTCAAAAAGAGTCTCGTTGAGTTTCTACATATTTCCGATTTTAGCTCAATTGCATGTTACTTCTGTCGTAAACAAGCATCGTGAAATATTTATGCGATACCGACCGCAACCTTTGGATCTACTAATATTTTATGTCATGTAAGATGCTCTTTGCGGGGAATGATATTTCTTGTGTAAATATTAAACTTACCACGCTCTTAGTAACCGTAATGGCTGCGTCTGTGTGTCTGGCAATTATTTTTTAGAATAAAATGCGTGACAAACGATGATATAAACAATGTTATCCCCGGACGTTCAACGCGATATATTTAATTGTGATCCCGTAATTACGTTAATGTAGACGGCAGCCATTTCCAAATGATTTAAATCAAGTTGCTATCGCAAGTGAGTAAATTAGATGCGTCCCTTCGCAATTATAATTGTTGCTAATCTCTTTGTCGATTGTGCGTACGATGCAATATCAGCTTTTAGTATTTTTTTTTTCCGTTCTATCTCCGATAATTATATCTCGACGATTCGACGAGAGTCACGTTTTCGCTAATGATGTCACAATGGAGAATCGAATTCTCCGCGAACAATTTCCAAGCGCGTAATAAATTCAATAAATTCAAATGTGTAGGAAAACCAACAAAAAGTGTCGACATCGAAATCTGCTTGGATCAAGACTTGGTACTACGTACTTGGTATTGTATACGAAATAAGACTTGATCAAGGTTAATACAGAAAAAAATTGAGTCTTAAATTAAGACAAATAATCTAATATATAAGCAAGAATATTATAATTTTTTTAAAAATTTTAATCTTGATTTGATTAAATTTGAATTGATGTAAGAATTATTTTTGTAAGAAAAATCTTCTATGTGAAGATTATAATATTCTTGTTTATATTAGATGTTAGAATATTTGATTGTAGAATATCTTGATTTAAGTCTAATTTTTTCTGTGTTGAGATTAATCAAGTTTTATTTCGCATACGTAATATCAAGTCTTGATCCAAACGGATTTCAATGTCAACACTTTTTATTAGTTTATTTGAGGTTTATATGAGGTTTATATGAAAAAAATTTGAAATTTACGAAAGACAATATTATCAGACAAGAAATTATCTCTATTTTACAGAAAAAAATTAGTCTTAAATCAACTTATGTATATATTTTTTTTCCTTATATTATTTATATTATATTATGTTATATTATATTATATTTATTATATTAATATATATATATATATATATATATATATATATATAATAAATTTGAAATTTTCGAAAGATAATAGAAAATTATCTCTATTTCACAGAGAAAAATTATTAGTCTTAAATCTATATATATATATATATATATATATATATATATATATATATATATTATATAGATATAGATTTAAGACTAATTTTTCTCTGTGAAATAGAGATAATTTTCTATTATCTTTTGAAAATTTCAAATTTTTTTCTGGCGCGTATGTTTCATCGTATTAACATCGTTATGCTGGCTGAGCGTGGAATATACGTGGAATGCAGTCCCGCGATTTTGTGACGATCACATGCATCGTTTCCGCCCTCCCCCTGTATTCGGGGTATGTTTTAATGTAACGCCTACAGGGAATTTACGGGTTATTTAATTCCCGTACACGTAGCGGTTGCGGTACATGTTGGCTCGGACGTGACGTGACGTGACATGACGTGTTTCGTACTTGACCCAATTTCGCTCGGTTCACGTCAACTTTAGCGTTCGCCTGAAAATAGCGCGCCGTTGAGTAAAATAGGAAAGATAGACGGGGCAGTGATAACTCGATATCACGGGCTACTATTAATATATCCAAGGAGTATATTTTCCACTCTCTTTCTCTCTCTCTCTCTCTCTCTCTCTCTCATCTTCTCCCGCGGCTTTGACGATTGCTCGTTCGAAAACGTATAAAAGCGTGCCAAATTCGAAAATAAGAGTCACGTGAAAATATCACGTTGTTAATTATAACATTAGCTAATTTTGAGTCACACACACCTCGATATTCCATCGCAAGGACAGGTGCAATTTAATTATTCCAATTTCAATCATTTAATTCGTCTGTTGGATTCTCGAACTGGCGGCAACGATTTTGGCACAACTCATGAATAATCAATTTCGACCTTAATCGTCACTCGATCGTCATTGCTTATTTCATTTCTGAACCTAAGCAGTAACGACAGTTATTCCGTCGGGAGAATGCATTAAATTTTCATTGTTTTAAAGATTCGACGAACATGCAAAAAGGAGAGATGCGCCAAGTGGGCGAAGCCCGTATTTAAGCTCTTAAGGTATCGTCTTAATCTTTCGAACTCTCGTTGGTGATGTTCGAGTAATTACGTGCCCGCGTAATGATTTATTGTCCGCCTGATTTATTGTCCGGTGATTGCAATAAATCTTATGATTGATGCGTTCTCGCTCTTCCCGATAGCGTCCCCTTGCTTCCTATTAAAATTTCACGCATTTTCATCGCGGGGCTCTTTTTCGCGGGCGGTCTTAATGAGTCGGATCGATCTTGCGAGTTCAGGGTTTGTGTTGTAAGGCCTCCTTCTTGTTACGAGGAAATCTGCAGCCGACACACAGCTTAGCTAACTCGAGTGCCTCTCAGATTTCGAGCCTCCAATTATTAACCGGCTGGCAACAATAATTTGCGCGGAAACACCCCCGTACACGCGCGCGCGCATTATATACGAGGCACGCGTAGGGCATTATTAACTGTCGTATCGAATCGATTAGGGCGATATTAATGCCCTAATGCATAAGTGACACGGGGGAAATAACGCGCGCGCGTATGGAAATTTATGCGGGTTGTCGTAAAGTCTCGCGCAACCTTCCTTTCATCTACGAAATTTAATGTGACATGTCTCCCCGATTAACCTTTGAACTTAAAATTAAACCCGCTAAAATGCGGTCTACTTGAACTTAAGGAAAAGTGATAATGCTATCTATCTATCTTCGCGTCTTTAAATCGTAATTTGTCACACCTCTCTGGATTTCTAATTGTTAAAGATGCATGTCAGAAATTCAGCGATAACACCATTGCTATATTATGCTCATCAACGTGTTTGTTTATCTCGTGTAAATTCAATCTACCGTACCATTTCCGAGAAAATTGTTATAAAATATACATGAATTGTTATAAAATATACATAAGATGCGAACATATATTGATCATTTATCTATCATGATGTCTCTTATCTTAACAAAAATGAGAAAAAAAAGATATTAATGTAAACTAGATTTTTCAACGAGCAAGTAGACTATAAATTTTTAATTTCACGTAATTTAGAAAAATATTAATCTCAAATACTTGAATGAGAAAATCAATTCTAGCTAACACACATCGAATAAATCACGCGTAATGTGAATAAAGATATATAATTAAAAATCATACATTATCACAAAATCAATAAAAACAAATCAATAAAATCGTAAATCAAGATTATAAAGATTATCAAGGTGTCCAAGGTGTCTTCATAATTTCATATTATCAGATTTCTCTCATAATATAATTTGACTTTAACAACAATATAACTTTTATTTCAAGAAAATAATGTTAATATTTATTAATATTATTTAAAAAGTAATGTAAAAAATGTCTCTAATTCTATCGATAAAAAAGTTATCGAAAGTACAGGTTTTATACTTTATGGATTAGTCATAAAGTCAAGAGAGCTGTTTATTTTATAAATTTCTTCTCATTAACTATTCACTTCTCATTAACTCCATTAATCTACTTTACTTATTTAAATGAAAGTCAAATAAAAATTAGATACTTGCACTTAGAAATCATTTTCTGATTTCGATAAACGATTATTTTTATTATCTTAAATTTTCTCAAATGGAAGTGGTCATTTGATTAATGAAGTGCTCACACATTTTTAACAGAGCGAGTGTTTTAACGTTTGCTTTAGAGAAAAATAAAAGAGCTTAATATCCATCGACATGCGTAATTTTTTTTGTCTCTGTTTGAATGTATTGCTTTGCGCGGTATGAAAAAAATTATCGTGCGGCGGGGTGAGTTTGAAGGTGAACAACCGTAGAATTTCATCGTAGCGGCGTATTGATTAGCTCATTGGTGTATCACGATGTCGTAACAGCATTATCATTCCGCGCTACAGTCGACGCTTGTAGTTCCTCACATCGTTAAACTGCTTTGCATTTGCATACCGGTTAAATGGCGCCGCCACTGTAGCCGCACAACCACCTCTCACTACCGAAAATCAACAAGTTTGCGCTCGGACGGATATTTGACACCTGGCACCTTTTCCTGTCTTTGTGAAACCGCGTTAATTCGACCCGGGTCCACATTTCATCGCTGACGTTTGAAATTCGAAGTAACCCCGAAATACAAAGCGTCAATCATCACAATAAAATACTCTTCGCATTGTTAACTGACCAATTAATCGTAAATTTGCGGAAAAAGTCATCTTCGAATGACATCGTAGGTGAATTGAATCAAATAACGTTGCGAGGATATTTATCTTTTTAGATTATTTCTGTTAATATCTAAATGTAAATGACTTAATTTTAATTTATATATATTTTTGTATATCGTGTGTGTGTGTGTGTGTGTGTGTGTGTGTGTGTGTGTGTGTGCGCGTGTGTGTTTAAATTTATATATTTTTAAAATATTTTTGTCGTATATGATGTGTATCGGAGCAGCGATAATGGTTAATGATGACGACATCCCTGGACAGTAAATTTAGACTATTGGAGAAGTCTAGCGAGAGAGAAAGAGAACATCCGTTGCTTAATGTTCCATACGGATTTTTCGCTAATTTGTACCTATTCGTCGGATCGATTCGAGGGAAAACTTGACGGAGCGTTCTTCTTAGATATCGACGTTCTCTGAAACGGGCTTTTTTGCGACCCACACGACCTAGTTCGCCTGGCAGTGAGTGCATGCGGAAAGGTAATGAATCCCTGAAGTTAACTCCTACCCAGCAGCATTTATCGTTTTCTAATTGCTAATCATTCTGCATTGCCAATCCCTCTGCGATTGCATGTTTGCGCTGGAAGGTGCTATTATTCCGCTATTATCAATTGCGTTATGATTGTCAAATTAAAGTGCCGCGATTGTCCATATTACACTGTTATTTATCACAGCGGTTAGTCGGAAATTTTCGTCTAAATAAACGCGAGAAAAATTATTTTTTTATTGCATTTATCATAATTATCTCGGATGAAACGAGATCACGGTTCGAGAATATATTCGAAGTAATTGAGAGAAATAAAATATGAGTAAGGTAATATGTAATATGTAAAGGTAAAGATATTGTTTCGTAATAGTGGAAAACAAAGCAGAGAATCTGGAAGATTTTACAGAGAAACTAAAACGATTCGTATAAAAACGATGCCTGTTGCTTTGTGTACAAATGTGTTCTGCACAAAGAGCCTCTCGTCGGCGATATCAGATATCGAAAATCGCTCAGACAAATGTTCGACCCAGTTACACCTACGTATGTACATATATTCTTCATTCCCAAGGCGATCTTGCTTAATAGCAGTCTACTTACTTCATTAAATGCGTCTCACGACGCGATAAGGCACGCATATAATCTCTCGGATCTTATTAATTGATAATCATATCTTATCCCTTTCTGCGGACACACGCTGTTTTCTAGAGTTCACGTTTATCTCTAATGGTTTTAATTTGGCCAAATATTTCCTTAATATAATAAATATTGAATTTCTTAGTACAATAAAAACTTACAAAATAAAAAAATGAAAAAAGATTTGCCTCAAAATTAATATATCGTTTTTTAACACACACAAAAAAATAATATTTTTAAAAATTTTTAACTTCTAGAAAAGAAACTACGCGAAACATTGCATTTTAGCATCTAGAAAAGACTTTTTACATCACAAATATGTAAGCTATATATAAAGGCATCTCATTTTTCTCAAGATATTGTGATACCGTCTACACGTGCACAAAAGATCGAGTTTTTATGTAATATCCATCGATAAAAATCTCCGAGAAATATAGCCTTCTCAGTTTTCCGCCAAGACGTAACTTAAAATGCAACTTGAGTTATATTCATGCTTCGTCGTAGTTTCATTAAATATCTAACTTGAATGGACTTCATATTCTTGACTCTCTATATGCACTGCATTAGATTCTGATGATGATTTCAATATGCAAACTGACTCAAACAGAACCTCAAAGTTCTTCCAGAAAAATTTTTTCAAATACTAAAATTTAAAAAACCATTTATTATATTCTACTGAAAAATAATTTGTAAATTTTGCGACAAATATATTGTTTCTATCCATAAAGCCTTTACACTGAATATACCTATTTTTAGGCACTTGAAAATTACAAAAATATAAAATTAGAGTTTGCAGGAAGCTATACGCTTCAATGATGAATTTGTTTACTAATGAGTATTAAAATTCTTAGAGATGGAAGGTTGCTTTTATATTCTTATCAAGGCAATACTTCGAATGCAATGCGTCACGTGATAATTATGAGCTCGATGAGTACTGATGAAAAGTCAAGCCAATATAAATACGAAGTACTCGTTAATTAACTCGTCTCCGGTGTCCGACAAAGAAGAATCGTTGATTAACGATTGGCAGTCTCGATATCGGATTAATTAAATACCGTCGACGTCCAACGACAATATAACCGTCATATTGCCAACGATATGTTTTCCAACACTAACGTGGGGAATATTTCAAACAATAATGATATGGTTTATTGTTTATTGCGTTAATTGCTTCGGTCATTTTTTAAATGACAACTTGTTGACAAACAACACATTTTCATTATCTAACTCGATATATTCTCAAATATAACTTAACATGTGTTTTTTAATGAGTGAAATGAAATATATCATTATATTAAGTACTTGAAGAATCACTTATCTGTTTCTCATTTATTTATTTATTTATTTATTTTTTTTTTTTGTTAAACGAATTGGAAATCTAATTGCATTGCTATCAAAGTGTATCGAATTTATTTTATGACAAATGAATAATAAAATAATGTAATTATTATTGTAATTATTATTATTATTATTATTATTATTATTATTATTATTATTATTATTATTATTATTATTATTATTATTATTATTATTATTATACGAAAATTATCAAAATAAAAAAAAATACATAAAAAAGTGAAGAGATGCAAAAGATGGAACGCGGAACGTTTCCGTTCCGTTTTATCACACGCTAGCGTATTTATCATAGCTGCGGCGTAATAAATCAAGATTGATTTATTTCTATCGTTCACGTATTATTCAATTGCATTCGTTGCGCGAAACTTCAATCCTCTTATGAATGTTCTCTGTACAGTACGGTATCCGTATTTATGATTATAAATAATTAATCGCGTCTCTCGTTATGCGTATCCCGTATTAAATTGCAAAATGGATCGACCAGACGAATCGATATGAAGACAGCTGAAGAGACTAGCATTAGCGAGGATAAAGCACTACCATTTCCAGCGTGTTTTTCCGATCAATAATTGATACCAGCGGCTGCCTCGTGCGCACTTACGGCTGGAATGGGTGTCGGTTACTTATTTACTGTACTGTGCCGACTGTGTAACGCAATAAAAGCAGGCTAAAAGAAGCGAACGTGGAAAACGCAAACGTGGATATCTTTGAACGTATTATATATGTACGAAAACCGCAAATGACAGCCACAAGACAGATCCGATAAATGATATTTCTACATAAGACTAATTTTCGTACGCTTCATATCTTCTTATCATCCTCTCTTTTAGATTTTTTTTTAAATCTTTGTATTGTTCCATCAATTGGATTTCCCCCCTTTTACTTTTTTTAGGATAAAATTTTATTTGCAAATGTCTGTCTCCGGTGCAAAATTTTATTTGTAAATGTCTCTACGGGTATTCCAGGAACTTTATATGTATACGCTTCGACGAGTCAAACAAAGATACATACGCTTGTCTCTGATGACGAACGTACGTAACGCAGACTAGGTCTATAGTTCTAGTGAAATGTCTCTAATGTAGATACAAATAATATTGGTTCGTGCGATATCAAATAAGGACCGCGCGAGTGGATAGATATTCCAATCGACATTTCAAGCTATGTTTGTAATTTAGTTTGTAAATTATTGCTCGAAGTAGTTCGATTCGAGGAAACATTAATTAGAAATAATTGCTGAATCTTCTGATGCATAATTGTTATTATTTGAAAAAAATAATGTAGACTGAGATATACCAAGAATTTTATAAGAATCTACAATAAGAATGTTCAGCATTTGTTTGAACGCATATCGAAATATTCAATTTTATTAAATATTATTAAATATAATTCATTTTACTTAGCATTTTTCTTTTTAGCATTTTGTGTGAGACAAGAAAACTACGTACTTCGTAACGAAAATAATTTTAAAACAAACAAATGGTGTCTTTTTGATACAAAAATATAATTGCCTATAAAAATTAATGAGATATAATAAGATCAAACTTGTTTCCTCCGAGTTTATTTGAATGAAAATGTTTAATTCGCAATTGCGATATTCAGGTTGATAATATCTCAAAAGTGATCTTACTGCGCGATCTAGTAAATTAAGAATCCCTCGGTGTGATTAATTAATACCCAAAAGCTTTTCAGCTGATAAGGAATTCTCCCTCGCTTTGCTGGCACTCTACTAGCAGCATTTTATTTGAGCATTTTATTTGAGACCCCAATCCGTATTTTTGTAAGCAATCCTTTCTCGCGGAGAAAGGAATGACGTCGTAAAGACTAGACATTTCTTTTCCTAAAATGATCGATAAATGTTTTGAGTAAGTTTATCTCTTTTAGGGAAACCCGCCATAAACTTTTATAAACGAATCCGTGTTTTATAAATATTTGCTATTATTTGTAATAAACAGACGCTTTTTAAAATTAAAAACACTAAATAGTCAGGAGCATAAAAGCGAAAAAGATGTTTGTGTGAATTGTTTGTAATTTATCGATAAAAATTAAGTACATGAACAATAAAAAATAAAAAATAAAAAATAAAAAATAAAAACACAAATGTCGTTTTGACCTTACATTAGGTCATCTTCAGTACGATAATACCATATAATAATATGTGATTATAAAGACGACGAAAATTAATAGTTACATATAAAAAATGTCAAATGTAAAAAAAATCGTTAAGAACTTAAAAGCTATGAAGTAACGCATGATGGTGTTAAGCAAATAGAGACTGGTGTGCGTGAAAATATAATGCACAGGAAAATAATCTTGTACGGAATAACAGATGTTTCCATTTTTGCGTATGGTTGTGTTTCGCGATACCTGAATTCGCTTCATGCCTCATTGCAATGAATCTCTTTCTTTTTTGTTTTTTTCGATGTAAAATTTGATGCATTAGCGCTGTGGATAATTTCCAACGTATAATGCCTTATACGTAGTGAGAGGTTTGTTCATCCTAAGTATAAAAATATCTATTGAAATTAATAATAGTTAATGTTTTTTAAGAAAGGTAAAATAAATAAATAATAAAGGTGGAAGATAAAATTCGTCTTAAGTGAGTTTTGACGTTTTGAGAAAAGAAAAATCGTGAAATTATTTTGGAAACGGTGCTTGTTATGGAACAGATCGGTTATAATCAAGTTAATTTAAGAAAAAAATCCGAATGCGACAAACAAAAAGATCGTAGCGAAGACATATCGAAATCTTCTGCTTAGGAAAGGATATTCTGTGGAAGGGAGAGGGTACACTTGGGGGGCGGAGAGTAGGTTGGATGGGAAAGTAACAATCGGGTAAAAGATCCGTGTCACTTTGTTTATTAATCCCCTTTTTAATGTGAATCATTTCAGAAACAATTCTCTTGTTTCAGGTTTCTTGTCAAAAATTTTAATATTATCCCAATCAAACTCACGATTAAAATTTATCCTGTGAATCGAAACAATAGATGGGGAGCCATTAACTTTTTTTTATGTCACGAATATGCTTATTTATTCTAGTTTTTAGTTGTCGTTTTGTCTGTTCGACATAAGTGATCTCGCAATCTTTATGATCTTTATGATGAATTGATCTTATAAACAACTTCCGGGCATATTATCGGATCTAATGTGTCTTTGCCAGTTCTAATGAATTTATTAAGAGAATTAGTTAACTGAAGAATTAATTAATAACTAATTTCATATTGTATTTTCTCGCAATTGTTGAGAAATTTTCGGATATGTCCCTGACATATGGAATCAGGAAGAAAGGCTTGCGAGAATCCAGAGAATCAGACATGTCAGCAACCCCATCATGAATATGAATCTTCCAAATTCAACAGTGTAAAATATTCGGGTTATTAATTGTCGTAAATATAAATTCACGTGTGGATTTGGAGTTGTTAAGTAGAATAGTAATAAAATCTATAAGATTTTTCTCATAAAATTGAGGATGGAAAAGCAAAAGAGTTCTATCATAATCATTCCGAAAATCACACCTCTCTTGCGAGTTAAAGAGTGGAAATTCAAATATCTATCCGAGTTCGTGGGTTTCTTGTACAAATAAAAAATTAGTCTTCTGTCATCAACAATCAAACGAGTATCAAGAAAGCTGATACCCGCCGCCATCATTCCCGATCTCCATTAGTAAATTGCAATCTTTCGTGACATGCATTAAAGATGTGTAAAATGTTGTCTAAATAGTTAGGAGGTGAAGCTAACAAAATGTCATCGATATATTTGACGTAGAACGGAAGATCTATCGGAATTCTGGCAATAGCAACCTCCTCTAGGTCTTGCATAACAATATCGACTAGGATTGATGACAGCGGAGAGCCCATAGAACTCTGCCAAAAATCTGCTTATAGAAAGAGTTGTTAAATTTAGAGTTATTAAAATAAGAGTTGTTAAAATAAGTGGAATCTAAAATCCAACAGATCGCACTGAGAAATTCGTTTAATGGGGATGTTCGTGTGGTTGAAAATATAGTTCCACCTTTTTATAATATTATTAATATTTTTATAATATTTCAGCGCTTTGACAAGATATTCATGAACAGTGAGATATCCAATGATATCAGCTTATGATTCGAACATAATTGGAAATCATTTAGCTTTTCAACCAAAACTATTGCTGATATGACTGGGCGGTTTAGGGATGCTTTTGGAAATGATGAAATGTAAAAAGGAGGCTAAAGGATATAAAGGGTTGGTAATCGATAAAACTATTATTCACAATGGAAATCCAGACTTGTGGATCTTTGACAATCCGTAGGCTCTAGATAGAATCTCATCAGTGACTAACAATTTTTTGTAAATCTCCGGATCTACGTATTCGCTTTTTTTCCATTTCAGTAAGAGGGAACGAGTTCCAGCCGTCAATTTTTTGATCGGATCAGATGCAATTTTCATATACATGTTCTTATCCAAAGAAATTGTTTCGAGTTTATTAATATATTCTAATTTGTCCATAATGACAGTAATATTCCTCTTGTCTGCTTTAGTGAAAAGGATATTGAAGAATGACCAGTTATGAATAATTCAATGGCACGCATCCAATATTTCAATGACAAAGATTATTAGAATCGAAACGGTACTTATCAATGCGTAAATTTTTTAGGATCGAAATCGAATCATTTCTAATGTGATTGCTTAGGTGGTAACCTCTTCGTGGAGGTTCAAAACATTCTTTTCAATATTCTTTATGAATTTAATTGTTGTTTTTCTCTCTTTGTTGTTGAATATAGGGAAATTAAATCTATGATCCAATTATAGGAGGAGTTTGACCTCAGTGGGGATATGAAAATTATTTAGGTCGATAAACCACTGAATTGTTATTATCATCCACATTCTAAATAACACTGTGTAACTTGAATTTATGATGCTTTGAAAAGCTAAATAATTATAATATTTATTTGTACGACAATCCTATTTTGATTTTAAATAAAGATCAAAATGTGCTATTATTGATGATATTATCGATACATTAAATACATGACGGAGAAAATAACGGAAAAAAGAAAAAAGTTTTTAAAGTATAAAGGATCATTAAAATTTCATTCATTAGTACATCAGCGCGCAACACCCTTATCCATTCAGCGAATATTCGCGATTGATTTAATTTTCTCTGTACAAATATTTATTTGAAAATTAGAGATAACTGCCTGTTGAATTAGTCAATTTAACTAATCAATTTAGCGCAATAAGTTGACTTATATCGGACAAATAATCAAATTATCGTAGTAAATTAATTTACATCATATCACCGGTGTGTATTTTAGATAAGCAGCAGCTATTTATTTGACAAATATTTCAACAGGACGGAATAAATCATTCCGTGAAAAGTTTTCTTCGCTTTTATTATTATAACACACACAAATCCATTTTATCGCTTTTTATGTCTGTATAAATATTAATTCCAAACAGTCTTTTTTCCAAATTTTACCTGCACTCGTTTGACATAAATTTTTTACCCGCTGTGATTTTTATGCGCCGTGATTTTTAACATTAATGACATAAAACGTTCTGATGTCCGCAACAATATGTACTCGTTACAGATATTTCCATTTGTTTAACCGAGAAACCTGCCGTCATCGAACTTGGAATTAATTCCCAAACGCCAATTAGCAAGTTTTCGCGGAAAACGTGCGCGCGTCACTAAATTCAGAATGCAGTAGTTTACGGACGCCCACACTTTTGCAGGGTCATTGTATATCACAGTGCAAACAAGACAGCTACTCAATGACCGGGTAACGACAATGATATTACATTTACATTGGTAAATAGGGCGCGGTACGACAATGATCTCATCAACAATAAAATCACTGCGTTGTCGACAATATTCGGTTAACTATCCGCCCACTCGCATTGCCCATTTCAGTGCGTGCAACGTATACGTGTGAAATACTTTTTAATCAAGCCCGACAGACCCCGGTTCTCTTATTCATTCCTCGTTTGAATCTAATTGTTTAACGTCAATTGTTATGGAATGTAGTAATTAACCATCGTTCAATTTCCATTTCTACGGGAATTATATTTTACTACTTATTTATTTATCTAAGACATCGATATTTTATTAGATTTACTTTTTTCGATATTCGAATATTGAGATCGAGCAGCATTTTAGCGAAATCTGAAAAAAATGTTGATAACAAATACAGATCGCAAGTGTGTCTGATTATCGAAAGTATTTTTAAAATGTTTGTAAAAGAGTTTAATGAAAGACAGAAAATATTCATTTTTTTAATAAATATACTTTCGTTGTACCGCGTCCATCAACAAGTATTGCAAATAGTACTGATGCACATGTACTATTTACCAAACTCGTTGATAAATGCAATAAAGCGGACCTGCCGGTTTGTATCGTAAACTCCTGTAGATAGTAAATAATTTACTTTGTTCTACACACTCTCTGAACAACTCCATTTTGTCACTCGGTCATTTTTTTATTTAAAGGAGCAATTAAGATACAGAAAAAACATATTTATTATATTCGCATTGAAAATTAACGATTCATTGCGATATACCTATTGAAAAATTTAATATTTCATAGAAAAACTTTTCTGTATTTCACAAACATAGTTACATTTCAGGCGTGTTTTATCTTCATAATAATTTTCATTATTTTGTGCAAATTGCTCGATCTTGTTGCAACTACTCAACACCCGACTGTCGAAACAAGTGCCGCTGCGAAGAAAGTACAAAGACATGAGTGCTTGCATAGAGAGAGAAGCATCCGCTTAACTGGCAGGTCGTTAATTAACGTGTTTCCCCCGCTTTGGTTGCAGTAGGCAATGTTCAAAAGCGAAATGTGTGCAATGTATGTACACGCACCGGCAGGAATGATGTGCTCGGCGCGCGGCCGCTATACATAAACACGAAGCGCGTACGTCCGTGCTTCGCGGAGCGTGAAGGAGAGGGGGAGGGGGAGCGGGGAGAAAAAATAGTGGGGGCAATTCGATGTTGCATCTTTAACGCAAGATCGAGAGAGAAAGCATAATCGGATGTGATACCGATGTCCCTTCGCTGTCTCACACACTCGACATGCTTGATGCAATCTCTCCTGTCGTGCTCCAGGAGGATTATTTGTATATTTGCCAATGGCGTTGGAGAGTGTCGCCGTTGCAGTCCGACCTGCATCCATCGAGAGAATAGGACCATCATCTCTCTGGAGTACCGATCGTGGGGATTCGAAAGAATACATGTATATATGTATATTGTAATATACGTATGTATATATGTATCATTGTATTGTTGACATGTTATTTGCAATAAGTATCATCACATGCCTCGGTAGTCGAAGGGATAAGATGCCTGGTAAGCAGAAGATCCAGGTTCGATTTCTGGCTGAGGTGGTATTTTTTCGCAAAATAATTACGAGTTTTCACGATTGGTTCGTGATCGGGCCCCGCCGTGACGCACACTCTCCCTTCTTATTTGGGAGGCGTGAGGATCCATTTTCATATCTATCCATTTATTAACTGCGTGTGGAAATGCAAACGGCTTGACAACCGAGAGCTCTCTGAAAACCCGCCCTTTCTTGACCCCACAACCTACGACGGGCACATGGGCTCGCAAGCAAGCCCTTTAGGGCGCACAGTCGCCATGACACCACTTAGGTAAGCGGGACCACTAACGTGGTGGGTGCATAACTTGACTGACAAAAGCTGTGTATGCCGCATGCCAAGTCCAAGTAACCGACTCCGACTCGACGCTAGTGCGAGTGAGAGACCGCGGTGTCTCTATACGTCGCGTTTTTCTTTCTTCCATCTCGTTCTGATTAATTATTGATTATTTAATGATTATTTATTTATTAAATTGATTGTTTTAATATGATTATTAATTGTTTAATTATCGCGTAATAATTCTTTTATTATATATTTTAAAAAAAGTTATGTGTAAAATTATAACTATCATTGCGGGTTTGGACATTGAATGTCTTACATCTATCTGAAGCAGCCGATATTAAAAATTATTTAAAAAAATAATGAATTCGCGAAATTGCATTCAAAAATAAGGAAGATTATATTCAATAAAAATAGTTGAGAATTTAAGAAAAACAGTTGAAAAACAATTGCAGTATCCTAGCAATAAACAAAGAAAAACGCGACGTATAAATACACCGCGGTCTCTCACTCGCACTAGCGTCGAGTGTGTGTGAGACACACACGAAATCGGTATCACGTCCGATTATGCTTTCTCTCTCGATCGCGGGTCTTACATTAAGGATGCAACATGCACAAAGTGCCCCCATTAGTTTTTCTCCCCGCTCCGCGTCTCCTTCACGCTCCGTGAAACACGGACGTACGACTTCACGCTTCGTGTAATGTGTAGTGGCCGCGTGCCGAGCGCAGGACACCATTCCTGCCGGTGCGTGTACATCCGTATTACATATTTGAATGAGTATGTCTCTCCCCTCCTCTCTCTCTCTCTCTCTCTCTCTCTCTCTCTCTCTCTCTCTCTCTGTATTGCACAGACAAACACTTGTGCAAGTGTATGCGGTTTTTGCACACGGACGATACAATCGAAACTTGGCGAATATTTTGACATAATAGACGCAATTCGTCGTAGCTGTAATTTAATCGCAATGTTTGACTGAATCGCCCATTTTTAGCTCCATTATTGCATCGATGATCTGTTTCTGATAATAACAGCTGCGCATCGCACACTTCAGTTTTGACAAAAGATAGACAGAAAGATTAATACTTGAAACGATGCTAAATAAGCATTAAAAATTATATTTATAACTGTAAACAAGAAACAATTGGATAAAATTAATAAAATTAATAAAATTACATAATAATTATAAAATTTGTAAAATTGAAAGATTGATAAAATTTGGATGGTTGTAAAATTCATCAAATGATGAAAATGACGATGGTAAACGATGGCGATATTTAAAATGTATATTTACAAAAATATTAATCTTTTTGTATATATGGAATAGAATTTCAGCTAAAGAGGAATATAAATACATAAAATTTATACGTTTAATATCTGACTTGTCCTTGTTTTAATTGCCGAAATAAATCATCTCCCCATGGTCTTCCTACTAATTCAAAATTATTCAGGAAGTTCCTTGACACTTGGGAATAAAGTACTCGCGATGGGGGCGATCTATCAATGGCCGGTATTTAATAAAGCTAATTGATCGCGAGAAAGCACGAGAAAGTTATATTCGATCCATTAACGATCGCGATCACTCCTGCCTCATTCAATTCCACGTATGCCGGTGTTGTCGGCGCCGTACCATGTTTTTCCACTTCGTTAATTATTGCCGCTAACGAGTGTGGGCGTTTCAACCGGGCGAGAATTGACGGGCGCTGGAAAGAAACGAGCCGCTCGTCTTCGCTTTTCCTCTTACGCATTTTCTCCCACGTTCTTTCGACCCGAAGAAAGAACGTCGCGTGAGCTTCGAGCTTCTCGTTATTTCGATTTTCGACGCTCGCGATCGCATTGCTGTGCCAAAAAAAAAAAAAAAGAAAAAAGAAAGAGAACGAATTGGAAGATCTGCTCTCGCCTTTTATTGAAGATTATATCAACATGAAGAAATTCTCGTTCGAGCGCTTCTCTTCGTGCATGAAAGGAATATCACGAAAATTGAACGTGCTTCAATAATGAACTATCAACGAAACTTTATCACATATCTTTTTCCTTCACTTCTACGGTAGGTATGGGGTAAGAAACTTGCGAGGTAAATCCGTATCCCATCGCAAATCGAATCGAGAATAAGAATTAACTAACTTTTATATATCGTCCGATAAATAGCGCTATTAGTTAGCTGTCTATGAAAACAAATCATTTTGAGATGTATCGTTGTGTTTGTACATTTTTATAATCCTGCATATTTTCTCTCATTTTTCCGTATTCGTACCGTTCCGCTTGTTTTTCGGCTCACAATTGTGAAGAATCGATTATTTTTCGGTAAATCGCTCGCGGGATTATCGCCTCTCTTATTTCTCGTTTGCTTGTCGTCAAAATAAATTATCTCTCCAATTTTGTCGCGAAATTCGCGCGGCTGCAATTTGGACTCCCTTTCCCCCCTTCCCCCCTTCTATCTCTCTTTCTCTCTTTCTGTCCGTCCCTCTATCTTCGTCTATCTCCCGCGGTGAGAGAAGCGTGGAAAAGCAGCCCCGAGAGAACACGCGAACTGGATTGCCAACCGTTTCCGCGGCTTGTCGCTCGATTAATTGTTCAAAAGCGTACTACTCGCTTCGTTCGGAAGGTGGGAGAGGTGGCAAACTCGAATCTGGGTCGAAGCGTTCGGAGCCGGGGGTGAAAAGCCTAAGGGCAATCTCTAAACGGAGCTCGACGAGCTTTAACGTCCCGGCAGAAACGCGGATGTACAGAAGTTATGTTACAGCAAGTTGTGGTAGCGTCTCAACATCGTCCGTTATATAATTATTCTCGCCGCTTCCTTGCCCATATCTGGACGCGTCAATTTGCAACGCGTCTATTCGCCTTCAACCCTCATATCGACTCCGCCGTGACTTCGCCGTTATAATATTCTACCATCTTTACGCGCGCTTTATCCTTTCATCAGAATCGAACGGATGCTATTTCCCGAAAAGCGACGCGATATATATTTTTATCATCGCGATAGACGCGCGAAACGCGATAATCCCCGCGATCGTAAAAGCGCGACGGTAAACGGCGCGCGCAGAGGCCGGGCGAATCCGGGTCAAAGCCAGACTCGAATTCTATTTAGGAAAATCGGTATATCTTACATATCCTACGAGGATAGAGCGTGCGGAATGATAATTTTGGGAAATAGCGGAATGGAAGTCGGAATGGGAGCTCGCCGAGGTTTCGAATCGAGGTCAGATCGAGGGCAGACGGGTACTCGTTTTATTCGCGACAAAAAGAGGAAACAAGCGCGGGTAAAACGTGATGTGCGCCTGTGAAAAAAAAATGAACAAGGCTTGATCGGCTCGTGACGGTTAGGGACGAAATGAGTTTACCGAATTTCATCTCACGATACGCTTTGTATTCAGCACAGAGATGAGTCGGGGGAGCGTGATAAAGACGAGCGCGCGGCTTGCATCCATGGATGCGATGCTCGTAAATGAGCACGTCTCCCATTATCAAACGAGACGTTATGCACTCACGAGATGCGGGACGAGCAACTGAACGGAATGGAATGCGATCGACAAATTTAATGAATTCCACTCGACAGAATTGATCATCGAGTGACGTAAACGTGGGCATTATCAGACTCCATGGAGACTCCAAATTTCGTTTAAATTATCTCGTCGAAGAACTATCCTACGAATTAGTGATGTGAAATTCTTCTTCGATTTTTAAAAAATCGAAATTATTCTAAATAATTGATTACCAACTCGATTCTTGAAAATCCCGATTCCTTTTTTTAGAGAATCGATTTTTCTTTATGAAAGATAGTGCTTCTTTAGCACACAATATGCACATCCGACGTATGACGTGATCAGAATAATATAGTTTATTTTATCATTAAAAAAGATATTTGTTTTTTTTTTATTATTAAATTATAAGAAAAAATTATAAGAAAGAAAAAATCATAAGTACATAGATATATTACAAATATAATTTTCATTTATACTGTGATTGTAGTAAATAGCAAAATTTAACAGTAAGAAATAACAATTTCATAATCTTCTATATTCTTATTTTATAGATCTTTTTTCTAGCAATAAGCGATAATGTTGATTCTCATTTCATATAATTAAACACTTAGAGAATCGATTCTTTCAAAGCTTCGCATTGCTACTACGAACAATCAATGTGTGACTCTTAGCGCTTCGTCACATCGTCGACGGGAATAGCAATGGCGACGATTCGCCTACGTATGAATTAGAATTCTGACGTTGGCCGATAAATTGAATTTTGTACGCGATGGATGGAGTACGGCCGTCAGAAATGTATCCGTTCCATCGTGTCACGTTGAGGACGAAAAAAGAGGAGCGTGAGGTCCGTGAATTTATTTCCCCGGTTACATCGAAGACGGATAATGCGCCTCGTGGCTGGCGCCCGGCCAACCCTTAATCGCAGCCCCTCGCTTGCCTCGGCTTTGCCAGTGCAATCTGCCCCGATCTTCGCAGTTTAGTGTACGCGGATACGAACTGGAAGAGCCTGGCCTTTACACACCTGCGAGTTGACCCCGTTTCACCGCCGGCGAAGTTACACCTTGTTCGCGGTGTACGGTGATTTGTACGTACAAGTAACTCGTCGTATAAGAACAGAGAAAGCGAGGGTAAAGCCAAGATAGAGGAAATACCATACCCAACGAAATTCCAGGAGAATAAACACCCTCGGCGCTACGTGATTTAGATTATTGCATTTTGGAACGTACTCTTTAACTTACATTCAACTTGCATTAATCCGTACGCCAGACAAAAAACGGTAATTGGATCAAATAAAAAGATGTTTGCAAAAATATAAAATTGAGGGGTGACCGATGAGGGAAATTTGATTGATTTTCGACATAAGACAAGAGCAACGTTTCTAATTAATTTTTTTTTCGGCATTACACATTTTTGTTGCATTTGCCCTAATATGGTCGACGCAAGAAGTAGAAACTAGCTTCAGTATTGTTGAGATTTGTCATCCTTCAATCTGTTAATAATCGAGTCACGTCGTCAGCCGAGATGTCGTTGGAATATTCAATGAGGAAATATGATTGCGTCTGGATTAATGCCGGGAGTAAAAGAGAGGCCTCGGTTAGTCGTTTGAGATCGCGGGAAAATAATCAACAAGCGGATGTTGCGAACGAAGCCTGCGGATTACTTCCTCAGACGTTAAACGATCCTGCGGAAGCTCCTTCTGTACCGACTGACGAGACGTTATCTTGTTTTACAGGCATTTCCCATGCACGCCAAACAGATCCGCCTCCTCTCCTCCGTTTTCGGGAGAATTAGGCGGACGATAAAATACTGAGGGAGGAACGGGAAACGGGAAACGTTCTAAATTTCCGCGCTCATTTATGTGCCGCGGGACGGTAAAATATGAAAAAAAAAAAAAGAAGTTAACGCGGCTTCCGTTGCGAAACAATCCAGAAACCGGTAATTAGATCTATGCGAACAACGTCAAAAGCACCATTACGAAAGCATCGTGCGACGCACCACCACCACCATCACTGCCACTAGCTGGGCCGGCGTTCGCTTTTATGCACAACGAAGTTTCGCATAAAGGCCTCTGCGGCTCACGAACGCAGCCCACGCTCATAGCAGCGCGGAATTTCCACGAGAATATTTGAAAACGGAATTTTTGCACAATTTTCCCTTTGTGTTACGCTACAACTCGTCATCCATATCAACTCTAAGGGATGTTTAACGAGAGACGCACTCGATTAAGAGTGTAATCATCGTATTAAATCTTTCAGTTCTTAAACGTGCAAAGTACACGCAGATTCATTAAATGCGAATATTTCATTTTCAAAAATTGTGAGAGAACGTTAAAAAACAAAAGTGTATATTAACAACAATAAAGATTCCTGATGGTAAAATTAGAACAAGAAAGGAGCATAAAAGCCACGCAAGATTTTCGTGCTTGAAATCAAATTTTAATCGTAGAATTTTGAGTCAAACATTTTGTTCTTAACATTAGATCATCCTCAATGTTCTACAATATTATTTAAAACAATATAAATAATACAAATACAAAATACATTAAACTTGCGTTTTATCATAATCATGATAAAAAGATTAACGTACAGGAATATGAGCAATGAATGTAATGTCAATTTCAAAAAACTTTTTTATGCACGAATTAAATATATCATTACCATGTTCGTAAATTATTAAAAAAAAAAAAACCATTGACATTCAAACGCCATAAATCGACCCAATCCTGCGTTTTATCATACGATTAGCGTAAAGTTAAAGTTATTAATGGGTATGTTGCGAAAAATGTTAATGCCGCGCGAGGAATATTCAAATATTTGATGGTGATTGGTGCGGCTGTAGGATGGAATCCTCCCATTCGCTTATGCAAATATCCAGGATATTGGAATACTCAGTGCCGTTTTGCCATACCATAAATAAGCTCATACTGTTGCAATATCGTTTTCTTCCAGCAGCGACCTCGTTAAACGTGTAATAGGTTCTCGATATCTGGAGAGAGGGTGTGCCGGATTAAAGATATCAAGGACACCCTCTAAATTGCGATCGTCGATCAACGTGAAGTCCACTAAACGACTCGTAACATGTGCTATACTTCAAAGTTCGCTTTGCATTTGGGAAAATTGAAAAAATAACATCGGATATCTAAAATTTTTTCATCCCTCTCTCTTTTGAATTAAGTACAAAATTGAGAAGGAAGATGCATCCTCTTCAATAATTTAGTTAGAAAAGGCGTATCAAATTTTATGATAAGTACGAATATAAAAATAAGATATTGAATTTCAAAGCAAGTAAGACATGAATATGCAACTAAGAAGAGAAATCTTGAAGTTCTTTGATACAAACATTATATACAAATATTATAGAAAATAATATTATACAATCGTGTATTTGATATAATTTGATATAATTAATTATACAAGTAATTTAATAATTGATATAATAATTTGATATAAGTAATTTGATATAATAATTCTATAAATAGTTTCCCATTAATAAAGAGAAATGAAAGAAAATCAGAAAAATTAAAGAAGATAAGAAGCTAATATGCGTATGATATTCACTAAATATTTATACGTCATTTTCTTTTATAAAGATCATATTTTTATATTATTCTACTTATATGTATTACATTTATTATATTAATTATATATTGTAAAAGTATTTAACAGAGAAAAATATATCTATAGATATAGATATAGAAAGAAAATGAAGAAATATGGGATTTTTGCGAAAGGATTTCCCGTGTAAAAAATTATTTTGCGATAAGATTATTGTAAAAATATATTTTATACAATCAATAGAGAGACTCAGTCTGTGATATTGTTTAATCCAAACGCTCACAAAATTAAGACTCAATCGCGATACTTCTTTCAACAATTCGCAACAATCCAACACAAAAAATCATACTCGTAAATTCACAAAATCTTTCGGAATCTCCTAAAACACATCAATTAGTATAAAAAAAATATGTATTTGTTTTTTAAAAAAAGTATATACTTGCATATTGTTAATTGCATATTTTTTTACACGAATTGACTTATTTCATTATTCTGCGTAAAAATATTAAAACGTAACTATGAATAGTTTATGAGATATTTTATTTCAGAAAAAGCCAGAATAAAGTATAAAATATTTCATAAATTATTTTTTTTTAATTGTTTTTTTGATATTTATTCATTAATATTTTTACATCCGGAATAACTAAAGGAATAATATTACCTAACAAAAAATATATGTTTCTATAAGTTTCTATAAATTTCTACAAGTTTTAGAAAAGTAATAATCATAACAAAATACAATATTTTTAACAATTGACAATAGCGAATAAATTAACATTATAATCATATAATCCTATCCTTCCCATGAAATCCTAACTTTTATGATATATTTTTATTTACAACTCTGTAACTTCCAAATATATTTGATTGTCAAAAATAAAAAGGGCTTATATATATCATGTTAATGTATATATATATATATATATATATATATATATATATATTAGTTATAGAATAAATTCAAATATAATAGAATAAATATTTTTTAAATATGATCTTGTTTTCGAAAAATGACTTTGAAATTAATTGAGTGCATGAATATGTGTGCAATTGACTGATATTAAAGAATTACATTAGAAATAATCGAAAAGAGAATGATTCTAAGACATATAATAGTTTTTTAAAGGTTATATTTCTTAAAAAATGGAACTTTGAAATAGAACTTTAAATATCAATCAAATATGATATTTGTGTGATATTTGACGTAATGTTATATACATATTACATGTATATTACATATATATTAACGTTATATACATATACATATTTCTGATTTATTTACTATCAGGTTTAATCAAATCAAAATTAATTGACTCTTTAAATTTGTATTATATGAAAATATTATATAATTGTAATTATATAATTATATTTCTTATCTTTATTTTTTATTTAATTAAAATATTTTTAAAGTGATCGTTTTGTTGTATATAAAATTGTATTTTGTGAATTAAATTAGATTGTTTTTAATGTATTCTAAGGTAACATTTTAATTTTTTAATATTAATCAAGTGTACATATTCGAAGATATTTTTTTCGAAAACAAGATCTTACTTGAAAAGAATTTATTTTATTATTTTATTTATTCGATTATTATTTTGCGCCATAGAATCATCCACTTTCTAATTATATCATCTACTTAAACCCAATCTGTAAATATTAATGTAACTTTCATATATTTATATAACATTTATATTATCATATTTTTTATATAACAATGTGCTCTTCTTATAGGTAAATGAAGATGAGCAACCAAAATAGGTACTATAATAATAATTAAATTAAAAAAATAGAGCACTATTCAAAATCTTCTTTTAGTATAAATCTTTATTCTACCTTTGGGAAAATTCACGACGTTACTATTAAAACTTATATGAATTTTCGATTACCAGTTCCATGTTATCAAAATTGTTCATAATTCACATCCCATTTAGAAATTTTATTTTCATTTCTCATGCATGCAGGAACATTATGAATAGTTTATCTAATTTATCCGAAAATGGATTTATTTTGAGAGCAGATTTATGGCAATATAATCCTACTATTGAAGGGAAAAGAGCAACTGTGCTCTTCATAAGCTCTATATTCGCTTGCATGATGTATGCGAACATTCAGTTCGCCATGCTGACGCGTGTCTATGCGCTTCATATTCGACACTCCGATATTCCGGACATCATATTTGTGCATTCCTTTTAACGGAAATATTGCTAAGGAGAACGTTGTTGACTTGACTTTTCAAATTATAAAATAGAATGCTTTCGATAGGCGCGAAGGAATGTAGAAAGAGTCTGTCTTAGTTTACTTTGCAGCAAATTTTAATAATTGACTTCTTAAATATATCATAATTTTAATACGAGTAATATACAAGACATGCATGTTTGATTATGGCTGAATCTTAGCAATAATCATTACTTTTTTAATTTGTATATGTAAAAAAATATTTAAAAAATAAGAGTAAATAATGAAAATATTTAAAAAAAAATCATTTTCAAAACACGGCCAGCTAATGTTTAGGTATTTGTATCAATATTGTTTTCTTTCATACATTAAACTTTATTAATTTACAATGGAGATTTATGTTTCACAGTGCTGTTAGAAAATAATAACACGGATAGTGGAGCTTACAGATAGTTATAAATCCAGCATATAACTTTAATAATAAAACATGCTCTAATTTTCACGTTTACACCAATGTGTGTTACGTATATATTCAATATATAAAATTAAATTATATATTGATATTTAAAATTAAGAAATAGTCG